>NW_025334420.1:0-292177 GCF_014858855.1 Bufo gargarizans
TGTGAGGCAAGGTAACCAAAGAATGGATGTTTTGGAATCGTTTTTATTTTTTTTTTTACAACGTTCATCTGACAGGTTAGATCATGTGCTAATTTTATAGAGCAGGTTGTTGCGGATGCAATGATATCAAATATGTCTACATTCGTTGTTTGTTTGCTTCAGGTTTACATAATAAAGCATGTTTGAAAAGAAAATTGGTTTTTGTGTCTCCATTTTCTGAACGCCATATTGGTAATTTTGGCACTGTTGTATTTATTTATTTTTACGGCATTCACCGAGTGGTTAGGCCATGTGATATTTTTATAGAGCAAGTCGTTATGAATGTGGCAATACCTAATATGTATACTTTTTCTTATTTATTTAGGATGTACACAATAATAGCATTTTTTAAACAAAAAAAAAATAATGTTTTTGTGTCTCCATAGTCTGAGATACATAGCTTTTTTATTTTTTGGCCGAATTTCTTAGTTAGGGTCTCACGGTATCGTGGCTTCACGGAGGCTGGTGTGGTTTATCGGTTGGGGGCATGGTCGGTGAGGTCCGGCTTTCTGGGGTGAAGCCAGTGGCCACCCTAGTATGTTACAGCTGACAATCTAATACCGCTCGGCCATCCTGAAGCATTGTGGGTGCGGGGAGGGGTGGGAAGGTTGGCCCCCTCATTATTACCTAGTCGTTCGGCCATCCATAAGGGGGGCTAGATCGGGGCACAGTAAACACAGCAGCGCAGCCCCGATCTCCTCAACACTCACTGAGGAGATCGTGGCTGTGTTGCTGAACGCTGCGATTGTCAGTCAAATCTGACTGACCATCGCAGCGCTCCAAAGGCAGGGACCGCTGTGATTGGTCCCCTGCTGGGTGCCCGGACAGCTCAGCTGTCCGTAGCATCTGTTTAGATGCCGGTGTCACCGCAAGTGTACTTGCAGTGAAAATTTCATCTCGTGGCGTACTGTGCACGTCATGATGCGGTAACTAACACCACATCATGATGTACATAGTACGTTATTAGTCACTAAGGGATTAAAAGTGCATCCACGTGGGATGTACTTTGCTGCAGAAAATCATCTGTGGATCCTTTGCCGCAGTTATCGCCCTTTGCATTGCAAAGGTTAAAATTTGTGGCAGACCTACCCTAAGTACATGATGCACATTATACTGTGTGCTAACTCTACAGTGAATTCCTTTAATCCGCCATCAATGCCAGCTTATTAGATAGTGACAGACGCCATAGCTTAATATATAAAACTCACCTGGTTGGCTTTGTTCACCAATTAGCAGATATGTTGCAGAATTTCTGTTGTCAAATTCACAGTGAAATGTTCCTTACAAGTACAATGCTAATTCATGGATATAAAAGGAGTTTTCTGACTTCTTTATACCAATGACCCTATCCTCAGGATAGGTAATCAGTATCTGATCGGTTGGGGTCTGACACTTGGCACCCCGCCGATCAGATGTTTGATGAGACCATTACACTCCGATAAGCGCCGCTGCCTCCTCACAGCTCACAAAGCACAGCGCCGTACATTGTATAGTGGCAGTGTTTGGTATCGCAGCTCAGCCCCATTCACTTGAGTGGGACTGAGCCAGGAGCGGACTGACAATTCATGGGGCCCCCGGGCAATAGGAAATTATGGGGCCTTTGTGTCTCCGCCCACCCTCAAGCCACACACAGCCACACCCACATATCACGCCGCCCACATCACCTACACTTGGTACAGAATTTCTCTTCACTATGTTCAAAATTAAAGTTAATTATAGTTAATGGGGCCGGCGGGCATTCTGTCTGCATCCAGCAGTGCCGGATGCAGTAAATTCCGGGAGGCTGTTCTCAGCTGGAACAGCCTGCCAGAATCACTAAAGCATATGTGAAGGCAGCCTAATACAGCGCCACATACCTCTTACATCCAGTGACGTCTCCTTTGATGAAGATGTTCTCTTTCTTCATCTTCTCCATTCAGACCAGACCACCATGATGATTTCTTTCAGCCATCTCTCATCTCTGCAGAGTTTGACGGACAGAAATCTTATTTTTTTACTTTTCCTCCCACCTTCTCAACATCCCATCATGCACCCCCAATACTGAGATGCTGTGCCCCCCAAAACTACACTGTATAAACAGATAAACCCCCTGAAAATACTAGTTACACACAGATTGCACCCCCTTCAATAATTATTGGAACACAAAGCTCTAAAAAATAACTGCGCACAGCAAATAGTGCCCCTGACACTAATAGTGTAATCATAATGTTCCCCGAAAATAACTCTGCTAGGCTGATACTGTGCCAGGGTGCCCCCACAGTAATAGTGCTCCCCAAAGTCCCAGCAATAGTAATAATTATGTGCCAGAGTGCCCTTAGTAGTAATAGTGCTTCTACAGTGCCCCTAACAGTAATAGTGTCCCAGAAGTAATAATGCTCCCATAGTCCCCCAGTTGTAATAAAGCCCCCTTATAATGTACGCCAGTACAAAAAATGCCCTGTTGTGTGGCAGTAAAAAACAAAAAAAACTTCTCTTAGTGCCCACAGTAGAGCCAATGTCCCCAGAATGCCCTCATGTGATCAAATGACCTGTACTATGTGCCACTACAAAAAACACTTAGTGCCCCCAGTTGAGCTAAGGTGCCCATAGTTCCCCTATAATTTGTGTGAGTATAAAATACTACTATATAGTGCCCCCAGAAGATGCTTCCATAGTGCTCCTCCCCATCCTATATAGTGCCCCCAGAAGATGCCCCAATAGTGCCCTTCATTATGTACCAGTAAAAAAAATTCCCCTATAGACTACCCCACATAGATACTGCCCCATACTGCTTCTCTCCCCTTCCCCATAGTTGTACCAAAATGGGTGCCAGTATTAAATGCCCCCTTCTCCATAGTGCCCCCCCATAATGTGCCAATATATAGAAGCACCAGTAGATGCCCCGATAGTGCTCCCCCTTATCCATAGTGCCCCACCATAATGTGCCAGTATATAGGCCCCTCATTAGATGCCCCCTAGATCTCCTTCCCCCTTCTCCATAGCGCTCCCCCATAATGTTCCAATATATATGGGCCCCCAATAGATGCCCCCATAGTGCTCTTTCCCCCTCTTCTCCATAGTGCCCACCATAATGTGCCAGCATATAGGGCCCTCATTAGATGCCCCCATAGTGCTCCTTCCCCCCTTCTCCATAAAGCCCACCATAATGTGCCAGTATATAGGGGCCCCCAATAGGTCCCCCATAGTGATCCTTCCCCCCCTTCTCCATAGTGCTCCCCATAATGTGCCAGTATATAGGGGCCCCCAATAGGCCCCCCCATAGTGCTCTATCCCCCCCTTCTCCATAGTGCCCCCCATAATGTTCCAGTATATAGGGGCCTCCAATAGAGGCCCCCATAATGTGCCAGTATTTATTGGGCTCCCAATAGATGCCCCTATAGTGCTCCCCCCATCCCCCCTCTCCATAGGGCTCCCACCCTCCTTCTTGCCATACTATACTAAAAATAATTAAAACAATAAACACTTACCTCCATGACACTCTTAGTGATGTGATGCAGGCCTCTTCCAGCCTGTGTCCCGCTATGTACGGCTCAGGCGGCGCAATTACGTCATCGCGCCGCCTGCACCGGCCTCTGATAGGCTGCAGGCGTAGTGTAGCTTATCAGAGGAACGGGCAAGGGAGACGCCTCTCTCTCGTACCCCGCACTGTTCGGACGGCGATACAGATGAATAGAGACATAAGCACTTCCACAATGAAAGAGCTCATCTCTCCCTGCCGCTGCCACCGTCGCCGGGCCCCCTAGTGGCCACGGGCCCTCGGCCCCTGGACTGAGCTGCGCCTAGGCCACGTGAATGATGAATGTAACGTCACTGACCTACGGTAATCTGCGAGAAGGCCGCGGTGCTTAGCAGACCTGCTCAAACAGTTGATCTGCAGGGGTCCTGGGTGTCAGACCCCCATCGATCAGATACCTAAGATATCAGTATAAAAAAAGTCTGAAAACTCCTTTAACTGACACCATTCACCAACAGTGTAAACATCTGCAGTGGTTTCCCCAACAGCAATACACTTGTCTGGGAAAATTGCTCTCTCTGAATTTGCTATGGTTGCACCCCTGAGGCCGAGCGCTCTGCCCAATTATAGTCACAGCTGTCCAGTCTTCTCTGTCTCCTGCCCTGCTGGGATCTCATTCAGCTTCCTGGTAAAGCAGAATATCACTGGAGCCCAGAGGAGTGACTTTTTCATTGCTATACACCACCAGGGACTTTACAATTAACCCCTTGATAGCCCCAGACCACAAGGATGTTGCCATTAACCACTCTACTGCCCTAGGCCACCAGGGACATTAAAGGGAATATGGCAGCTCTGAAAAAAAAAAAAAAAAATAGAGTAAGCGGTGGAATAGTGTAAGTGACGCCGAGTCCGGTTATGTTGTCTTCATACTCACTTGTGTTCCAGTGCTGTGAGAGAAAACTTAGTCCAGCTCACCTTCCTGGTGGAGTATGTAATCCCGGCTCCAAAGGCCCTAGGGGAGTGTTCCCGTAGCAGGCTGCAAGTAACTTGAAAAGAAAGGTCCCGGAGACAATAGAGATCCTCTAAAAGCTCTTCTTTATTCTTCACATATGAATAACGGATACAGCCACATCGTTCACAGCATAACGTTGACGCGTTTCGGGTTGGTACCCTTAGTCGTACCAACCCGAAACGCGTCAACGTTATGCTGTGAACGATGTGGCTGTATCCGTTATTCATATGTGAAGAATAAAGAAGAGCTTTTAGAGGATCTCTATTGTCTCCGGGACCTTTCTTTTCAAGTTACTTCCAGTGCTGTGCTCTGATAAACCAGTTGTAAAATGCATTGGGGAGCTTAGGATACTTTCACACTAACGTTATTCTTTTCCGGCATAGAGTTCCGTCCTAGGGGCTCAATATCAGAAAAAAACTGATCAGTTTAATCCTAATGCATTCTGAATAGAGAGAAATCCGTTCAGTATGCATCAGGATGCATCAGTTCAGTCCCTCTTATGGTATTTGTCCGGAGAAAATACTCCAGCATGCTGCGGTATTTGTCTTCGTCCAAAATTCCGGAACACTTGCTGAAATGCCAGATCCGCTATTCATTTCCATTGAAATGTATTAGTACTGGATCCGCATTGACTGATCTGGTCTTGGAGTCTGCGCATGCGCAGACCATTAAAAATGCAAAAAAGATAATAAAATACTAAATTAGTTTTTTCCCGTGTTTCAATGCATTTGTTAGACAGATCCTGTAAAAAAAAAAAACGGATCCTGTGCAATCCTATGCATAATATTGTTTGGGTCCGCATCCGCATTCACTTCAATGGGGCTGCAAAAGATGCGGACAGCACTCTGTGTGCTGTCCGCATCCGTTGCTCCGTTCTGTGGCCCCGCAAAAAAAATAGAACATGTCCTATTCTTGTCCGTTTTGCGTACAAGAATAGGCATTTCTACAATGGGTCGCCCGTTCTGTTCCGCAAATTGCGGAAGGCAAACGGGCAGCTTCCGTTTTTTGCGGATCCGCGGTTTGCGGACCGCAAAAAAACGGAACGGTCGTGTGCATAAGGCCTAAGGGCTCATGCACACAAACGTATTTTCTTTCCTCTTCCGTTTCATTTTTTTTGCGGACCATATGCGGAACCATTCACTTCAATGGGTCTGCAAAAACAACGGAAAGTACTCAGTGTGCATTCCGTTTCCGTATTTCCGTTCCGCAGAAAAGTAGTGCATGTCCTATTATTGTCCGCAAATCACGGTCCGAGGCCCCATTCAAGTCAATGGGTCCACAAAAAATACGGAACGCACACGGAACACATCCGTACGACATCCGTATTTTGCCAATTCATACTGTAGAAATGCTATGCCCAGCCCATATTGCTCATGTGTTTGGTGATTAATAAGTTACTGTTTCCGTTTCTGGTCCGCAAAAAACTGATCGCATACGGAAACCATACGGATATGTTTTGTGGAATAACGGAACGGAAGAGGACTTAAATCAGAGGAAAAAAAAACTCAGATACGGATCCGTGAAAAATGAACCGCAAAACAACAACAGTTGTGTGGATGAGCCCTAACTGATGCAACAGGATCAATTTTTTTTTCTTTTTTCTCTTCTTCTGACGGATCAGAAGAATTAAAAAAGCTAAACCATGATGTGAACTCAGCCTTAGGCCTCATGCACACGGCCATTGCTCGGCCGTAGCCGTATTGCGGCCCGTAAACAGCTGGTCCACACTATGAGGGCACTGGCCGTGTGCTCACCGCACCTAGGATGCAGACCCATTAGCTTCAGTGAGGTTTCTCTCCTTGCCTCCACACTGCAAAAAAAAATATAGAACATGTTCTATTTTTTTGCGCTGTGGACGGATCATGGACCCATTTAAGTTGAATGGGTCTGGATCCGTCTCGGCAGCTGCACAGATAGTGCCCGTGCATTGGGGGCCGCAAATTGTGGTCCCCAATGCACGGAATGACCCAGCATGCAACAGCCGTGTGCATTAAGCCTTAGTTGCCCATAACAACCAATCAGATTCCTCCTTTCATTTTCCAAAGGAGCTGTCCAAATGAAAGGTGGAATCTGATTGGTTGCTATGGGCAACTAAGCCAGTTCTACTTGACACCAATTTGATAAATGACCCCCTAAATAGCTGTATTATGTAGGTACTGTATGGCAATACTCTGGTATAAAAATGTGTTGACTGAATGTATTCTGAATGCGAAAAATCCTTCCAATAAATATCAGTCAAAAGACATTTAATACATTCTTTAGAATTTTGTTATTCAGAAATAAGAACAGCGGCAAAGATCTACCCGGACCTCGTAGGGATAACAATCTTTCATCGCAAACACACCACTGTGGCCCTTTACGTCTCCGTTATCCCGTTCTTATAAATCCTTGTGAATTATCTCCCAGGCCTGTCTCTTATTACATTATTAAACACTCTGCCACACGTAGGTGTCGTCTTTCCGCCTGCCTCTCCTAATACACTCCACTATTTTTAGACGCCGCAGTCGACGCTCCTCATTTAGACGCCTCTTGTTGTAATATCTTTTGAGTAATATATTGGCGTTTTGCATGCCACAAAGAACGCATTTTATCGTCCCGCGCAGCTTAATAAGCGTGACACTATTTGTGCTCGGCGCAGAACATCATTCTCCTCTCAGAAATCAATACATTTCAGCCTGCGGCATTATGTTTTGATTTATGCCGTGTCGAAGGGCTGTGGGGAAATGACTCCGTTGGATTTGTAAAATGTTATTATTCTTGCCCTATCTCTTGGATGTGAACACAGGGGACAAGTTTTTTTTTTTTTTTTTTTTAAATAAAATTCTTGCTTCGCTAACAGTGATCAGCATTTCTCCAGACCTAAGGCTGTGTTCACATTTCCCGTTCGGAGCCTCTACTGAGGTTTCTGTTGTTTTGATGGCAAGAGTAGTGCGGCACGGTGCACCATTCATGGTGTCAAAATGATGAAGACCTTAACAGAATCCTAACAGACCCCATCAGGCTGTCAATCGGGTCCTTCAGAGAAGATATCCGACACATGGCTTCCGTTATGTGCAGAAACCGTTGTGCCATTGTGAACCTAGCGCAGTGATATGACAGCACTTTTATTGATGTGAAAAGGCCTTAAAGGGGTTGTCCCATTAGGACAACTTATCTTCTATCCACAGGATAGGGGATAAGGATCTGATTGGTGGGGCGTCCTACCCAGTGGCGTACATAGAGAAGTAAGGGTCCCATAGCAGGGATCAAACCAGGCCCCCCCCAGGACAGAAGGGTTTCTGCCTAAACCCTTTTCAATGACCCATTTTTCTACTGCCTCATTTGCTAAAAGTTATTCCTTTAGAGCAGAGATGCCCAACCTGCGGCCCTCCAGCTGTTGCAAAACTACTACTCCCTCCCAGCATGCCTGGACAGCCTACAGCTATTAGGGCATTGTGGGAGTTGTAGTTTTGCAACAGCTGGAGGGCTGCAGGTTGAGCATCCCTGCTTTAGAGGGTAGAGTCCTGACCAAGTTTTTACCTCCAGTAGAAGAGGAGATAATCCCAACTAAGGCCGAGTTCACACGAACGTGTGTGATCTGTGGCCGTATTGCGGCCAGCAAATCGCGGGCCGCAATACACGGCCACAGTTCCGTGTGCATTCCGCATCACGGATGCGGACCTATTCACTTCAATGGGTCCGCATATCCGGAATCGCGGAACGGCCGCACGGGACAGGACCCCTCGGAAGCACTACAGAGTGCTTCCGTGGGGTTACGTCCCGTACCTCCGTTCCGCAAAAAGATAGAACATGTCCTATCTTTTAGCGGAACGGGCGGATCGCGGACCCATTAAAGTGAATGGGTCCGCGATCCGATGTAGCTGACCTACGGCCGGCGATCGTGCATTGCGGCCCGCTATTTGCGGGCCGCAGCACGAGCACGGGTCACACACGTTCGTGTGAACTCGGCCTCAGACTGGGCCCCCTCTTGCCCTAGGGCCCATAGCAGTCGCTATGGTGGTTACGCTCCTGGTCCTATCGCTGGGACCCCTGCTATTCTCATGAATGGAAGGCTCCTCAGTGGTCGGACCACCACTGGTCAGAAACATATCCCCAACCTTGTTTATAGGGGATAGGTTAGCTTATAGAGGGTGTCGGACTTATATAAAAACTTCAGCTACTTATCCTCCTGCTGATGATGTCATCTTCCTGGCTGCAGCAGTGATGTTCTGTGCACACAGTTCACCGCTGCAACCAGGAAAACAAAGAGCAGTGGTTTAGTCTCTTTAGGGCTCCCAGGCGGAGGCTTCCGCCCAGCAGTGTATTGGGTGACATCACCGGCACTGATGGGGGCGGGCTTTAGCTCTGCCCTAGCCAGTAGTGTGCTATTGTAAATATAAAAGCCCTGCGCAGGGCAATGTCAGGGGGGCTGCCTGGGTGAGAATATGGGTATGTCCAGGTTCA
The DNA here is from genome assembly GCF_014858855.1 of Bufo gargarizans. Lineage (NCBI taxonomy): Eukaryota > Metazoa > Chordata > Amphibia > Anura > Bufonidae > Bufo > Bufo gargarizans. The sequence continues at coordinate 8,949 of NW_025334420.1, forward strand.
GCTCTGAACCCAGACAACCCCTTTAATGTTAGTGCATTTTTTATGTGTGCAATTTTGCTGACGAGTAATTGTATTGGTTAATAAAATTGTCCGCTACGGCCTTACACCAAAGGTAAGCCTCCATGTCATTTGTTGGGGTTCCAATGGGGTTTTTAGTCGGTAAAATCTTCCATCATAGGAAGTCAAGTGAAACTCCACCTGTAAGCAGCTCTATAGCCATCTTTGCATTACTTCTTCATTAACTGTTTTTCTTTCTTTTATTTTATGTAGAAAAAGATCTCTCATACTTTACTGGAAACCATCAATAGGTATGAATCTTATTTCAGCTTCTCCCACATATCAGCTTTAATATTTTCCACAAAATAATAACTATGGAGCCTCTCTGCATTGTGCCTTTCCTCTGTGATTCCTCCTGGAAATGCATGACAAAGAGACAGTCCCTCTGTTAACAGGGTGTGTCCATACACAGCCTGGAACTGTAAGCACTCGCTCTGTTTTCTCATTGACTTCTCTATAGAAAAAAAAAAAACACGAAAAAATGGAAGGAAAAAATGCCACATAAAAAGCCCTTTGCATGAATTTCAAGGTACAGTATGTTTTAGAAGCCCAAAAATGCCCCCCCCCCCCTAAAAAGCAGGCCTAGTAATGCAGTCCAGTAATACAGGCAGAATTACGGTATGTTCCCTGTATGCACAGTTTCTTAGAAATGCAATTCTCTAGAGACATGCAATATAAGAATAGACCTAATTAGAATATTCAAATGAATGAATAGTAATTAGATTATAAAAATTAATGATCAGTACTATGAAGGCTTAAGGTGAGACATAAATTCGGCAAAAGTGCGTTTCTAGCGTCATGTTCACAGAACGTCTCTCATTCCTTGCATCTGTACTACCAATGGCTTTTATTTCTCCATCATCCATGAAGTGTTACAGGTCATGTCTTGTGGTTTTAAAAGGGGTTGTAACAAGAAATATTCTATATTTTTCAAACCAGCACCTGGATCTGAATACTTTTGTAATTGCATGTAATTAAAAATGTAATATAGCCACTGAGCTATTCACTAAAATGTATCTGTATGGCGCCACCTGCTGTTTATTATTTTCCTTATTTCTTGTCTCACTGAGGTGGTCGCACATGCTCAGTTTAAATCTTCAACTGCCACCAGCAGTGGAATGCATAGAGAAGTAAGGGCTCCATAGCAAGGATCAAACCAGCCCCCCCCCCCCCCCCCACTCAGGACATAAGGGTTTCCTCCTAAACCCATTTCAGTGACCCTCGGGCCATTTTTTCTACTGCCTTATTTGCTGAAAGTTGTTCCTTTAGAGGGTAGAGTCCTGACCAAGTTTTCACCCCCAGTAGAAGAGGGGATGATCCCAACTAAGGGCTCGTGCACACGACCGTGTGCTGCCCGTGGCCGTATTGCGGCCCGCATACGGCGGGTGCGCAATACACGGGCACCGGCCGTGTGCATCCCGCATCACAGATCTCGGACCCATTCACTTCAATGAGTCTGCAATCCGGGAGATGCGGAACGGAGGCCCACAGTAGCACTACGGAGTGCTTCCGTGGGTTTTCTTTCCGTGCCTCTGCACCGCCAAAAAGTAGTGCATGCACAACTTTTTTGCGGTGCGGACAGATCACTGACCCATTCAAGTTGAATGGGTCTGGATCTGTCTGCGGCCGCTGCATGGATGTTGCCGTACATTGTGGACTGCAAATTGCGGTCGTGTGCATAAGCCCTAAAACTGGGCCTCCTCTTGCCCTGGGCCCCATAGCAGTCGCATGGTCTTCCACTATGGTAGTTACGCCCCTGGCCACCAGCAATACCATATGCTCTGTTAGAAGCTGTGACAGTTACAGGGAAAGCTCTACAGCAGAAGTGGCGCATCTTCTGAGAAAGGACACGTCCCCTGAGCTGCCAGCTTGAAATAACTCTAACAGAACAATTGGAGCAATGAATGGTGAGATCTCCGGATCCATGTGAGGTACAGGGCTGGTTCTAGCTTTGTTAGATAGAGATTGTCATGTATTGTATGATGTCTGTTTTAAGATTTTTGCAGAGATGATGGCATAACCACTCTAAAAGGAAATTCTTCATAAAAATGCACTCATTTCGTGGACTGCAGGCAGCAAGTATGGCGACACACTACGGTTCTGCGGTATGGACCCATAGGCACTCCAAAGCTTGGACACCCTTATTCATGCACTCGTTTTGGGATCTGGAATCGGTGTTTGGCACAGTTTGGTGTGCAATAAAAGTGGCACATGACGGTTTGTGGTATGTATGACACTGGTTATAGATGACGCTGCCCTTGGGGCCATGACCGATTTGGAAGCAGTTGTAAACTTGGCAGTTTCTTCTTTCAATGTGGCTAAAAACTACTGTGTTGAGGTAGACTACAGACCACTACAGACCACCTTTCATTGGGCTACCTATATATATTTATTGGAAGAGGACTGGTGGACATGTCCATGCTTTACACAGACCAACCAATGCGAATTGTGTAATGCTTCTTGTCTCCTGTGGGGGTGCTGCAGGTAAATTAAACACTTGCTCCATGGTTGATATTAACAAGGGGTTTCATCTTGGAGGCCTCTAATTAAAAGCCGTTGTGCAACATGGACAGGATCTTTAAAGAGGTTGTCTAACAAAGGACATATACCACCTATCCACAGGATAGGTGAAAAATATCTGATTGCTGGAAACCCCCACGTTCCTCCTCACTGCACATCCATGCCGTTCCATTCAATGTCTTGGAGGTGGAAGGAAATATCCAAGAGCTGCATTTGGCTGTTTCCATCGGCCTAGTAGAAATTGAATGGGAGCATGAGGATTTGAGCATGCCCACCACTCCAGTCAAACTAGTACAGTAAGGAAAAACAGAGGTCTCAGACCAGTGATCATGGTGGTCCCAGCAATCAGGCATTGATCACCTATCATGTGATAGATGCCAGTTTCTAAAAATTGCCAATAATTTATTTGTTGTGTGACATACATCTTTATGCCCCTGGGTCTCCATCTGTGGGCTATGAAAACATCTGCACTTTTCTGGCACAGGATGGTGGTGGTGATGTGATTCACCCATGTAACCTCTTCATGTGTTGTCCCTAGAGGGATCCTATTCTGCTCATGCGCGTCCAACGCAAGTGCAGAAGAGGATCCATCCAGGTTGGATGAGTGAATCATGGCATGACCGCCCTCTGGCACCCTATGGTAGTATTGGAAAGGGTAGGGCCCCGCATGGAGATCCACACCCTCAGCGAAGACACTAAATCAGCACAACTGAACGACCAGGCGAATTCGAAATTGAATGTCTCTTTATTCAAGGATGACAACGCGTTTTGGAGCATATAAAGCTCCTTTTTTAAGTCCAAAATTACACTGAAATTTCCATCTAACTAATTATTATTTTTGTATATATATAAATTCATTTATTTCTTTTCAATGAAGTAATTTATATACATTTATATTCATTGTTTTAATTACACATCCTTTTTCATCTTTTGTATTTTATCATTATATCTGTTTGAGTTTATTATTTAGATACTGTTAGTTTTATGATGAGGAATTCCTCTAGATACATTCGTTAATTTTTTTTAGTGCTTCGTACATGCACTTTTGTCCTCTGCCTTTGAAATGCGTACATATATATATATATATATATATGTGTGTTTTTTAGACTTGAAAAATGAGCTTTATATGCTCCGAAACGCGTTGTCATTCTTGAATAAAGAGAAATTCAAATTCGAATCCGCCTGGTCGTTCAGTTGCGCCGATTTAGTGTCTTCACTGAGGGTGTGGATCTCCACGTGGGGCCCACCCTTTCCAATACTACCGTTCACCTCTCAGGGGCTGGCAACCCATCCAAGCAAGGGTTAGACGACACAGGCAGCACCGAGCTCCGATTGCCACTAGGGTTGTGCCTACGTTTGCACAACCATATAAGGTGAGCTTAATCATCCTAAACGACCCTCCTTTTAACCTGCCTATTACCCTATGAGCGCCTCTCCCCCTCTTATTGCCCATTTTATCTGCCACCCTATGGACACAATAGTCAAGGAGTGCAAGTATTTACATAGCCCATGGATGTGGACCTGAGGTCTTCTGCTGGACAGCGTGGGTAAGATATAATATACAGATGTATGTCATCAAACCAACAGATGAAGAGCTATCGGCAAATATTTTTGGCCAACCCCTTGAGCTACTGGCCATTTATTTGGGCCAACCCCTTGAAGGAATTCGTAAGCATTTAAAGGGCATCTGTCAGCAAATTTGTCCCTATGACACTATTGCATGTGCACTTGGCAGCTGAAGACATCTGTGTTGGTCCTATGTCAATATGTGCCGTATTGCTGCGAAATTCTTTATAAGTTATAATATATGCAAATAAGCCTCTAGGAGCAATGGGGGCGTTACCATTACACCTAGAGGCTCTGCTCTCTCTGCAACTGCCACGCCCTCTCCAATTTGATTGTCAGGGCCCAGACATGGTGGTATCTTCACTATCTGGCCCTGTCAATCAAAGTGCAGAGGGTTCAACAGTTGCAGAGAGAGCAGAGCCTCTAGGAGTAATGGCAACGCCCCCATTTGTGTATTTCAAAGCATACATTTTCTCAGCAATGCGGGCACATATGAACATGGGACCAACACAGATGCCTTCAGCTACCAAGCGCACATGTAACAGGTCAGCCAGTGTCATAGGGACAAATCTGCTGACAGATGCCCTTTACGAGCGCCAAAAGTCCTCATAGAAAAGTTAAGATAGAATTTGAAAATATCTAATCCAGAAATGGTCTAAAATAAAGGTTAAAGTAACCCGATCCTATGCAGAAAGTCTGGTGTATGGTCACAAAGCAACTGCTGAGATTTTAGCGGCTACTGGGAGTAACTGGAAACCACCGTGACGAAAATAAAAGGCCTCGTACTAATATCAATAGGGACATTGTGCCGGAGAGCAGCAGACGGAACGAGACATTTGTAAACCTATTAGTCAACAATTATTTTAGCCACATTAACTGGTTATAGAGCCATTATGAAGGCGATGGATTATTTATCATTTAGTTATTCCGCGGAGCGCTCAGCTGTAAAGGCCATTTATAATTGTGTGTGTTTTGTCCTCATTCTGCAAACACAAATTGCTTATGGTTGTCTCTTTGATAGTCTGCGAGCCACGCACAGGCCGGAGAGGGAGAAAGAGGCATCTGCACTGAAACACTGCGGATTATTCTGTGACCCGAAGGTCGGGTACTAACTGCCTGGGCAATGCCATCCTGTCTATTATTTCCTACTTACAAGTAACCCCTGCTTTATCTTTAGAACTGGCACATGCGCTGTTACTAGATGAATGACGCATGCAATCTATTCTTTATTGAAGCGTCTTTTAGAAGAAGAGGCATCTCTTCTCCACACAAAGTAGTTTTTTTTTATGAAGGTGCAAAGGAAAATTTTTAACAAAGAGGGTTTTATATCAGTCTTCGCACCACCAGGATGCACTTAGTTTATGACAAGGCCTCATCCTCGTCATAAATTGGGCATGTCCTCCAGCAGTCCGTGTGCCTAGACTGAAATCTACTCCGGCTAAGATTTCAGTCATCATTTAGGCCGGGAATCTGGTGTAAATGGTACTGACTGTATGAGTCCATCCACATTACATCCCATACCGCCTCATCACTCCCCCTTTTCGGAAAGTGGCGATGCCGGTGTTCCGTTATGATTCCCTACCTCGTGAGATTTACTGGCCCGTAATTTTTCTCTTCCCTAACAGCTGGTGAGGCTCCCAGCGCATGTGCAGTGTCGGCCGGTGTCCAGCTGAGAACATCCATCCAATCACCGCGCCTGCGTACTGGCCCGTAATTTTTCCTTACCCTAACCGCTGGTGAGGCTCCCGGCGCATGCGCAGTGTCGGCCAGTGTCCAGCTAACTCTGCTGTGAAATTTCCCTACCCCGTCGTTGTGCGCCTGCGCGGCGCGCCACACCTCCGGCACACCGGTGCGGCCGGAAGTGACGAGGGTAGGGAAATCTCACGAGGTAGGGAAATATAACGGAACACCGGCATAAAAAGACAAGTGTGCCTAAATTTAGGCACAGTGACATTCAAAAGGTTGTATAATGTGGCATGCAACTTTTTTACGCCACTTTTTGGCATAGGTGGTCATAATAAATTACCTCCATTGCCTTAGGCAAGCACATAAAGGGGAAGGGGGTGGGGGGTCTCTAAACATGTACTTGTCATACTATCTGCAGCGGGAGACATCTGTCCTCTACTTCATGTTGATTTATTGAATGCAGGTGGACATTATTTAGGGTACGGCCATACGGCACGGTTGTGATCTGGTCTGGTTGTGGCCATGCTGCGGTTAAGAACTGCACAGCCAATTAGCCCGCAGCTGCCTTCCTAATGAAGAACACACTATATAGACTTCATTGCGTTTCTTATCCCTATACTGTGACATCACAGTGTTTATTATCCCTGTACTGTGACATCACTGTGTGTATTATCCCTGTACTGTGACATCACAGTGTTTATTATCCTGTACTGTGACATCACTGTGTGTATTATCCCTGTACTGTGACATCACAGTGTTTATTATCCTGTACTGTGACATCACTGTGTGTATTATCCCTGTACTGTGACATCACTGTGTTTATTATCCTGTACTGTGACATCACTGTGTGTATTATCCCTGTACTGTGACATCACTGTGTTTATTATCCCTCTACTGTGACATCACTGTGTTTATTATCTCTGTACTGTGACATCACTGTGTTTATTATCCCTGTATTGTGACATCACAGTGTTTATTATCCCTGTACTGTGACATCACTGTGTGTATTATCCCTGTAGTGTGACATCACTGTGTTTATTATCGCTGTACTGTGACATCACTATGTTTATTATCCCTGTACTGTGACATCACTGTGTGTATTATCCCTGTACTGTGACATCACTGTGTGTATTATCCCTGTACTGTGACATCACTGATTTTATTATCGCTGTACTGTGACATCACTGTGTTTATTATCCCTGTACTGTGACATCACTGTGTTTATTATCCCTGTACTGTGACATCACTGTGTGTATTATCCCTGTACTGTGACATCACTGTGTTTATTATCCCTTTACTGTGACATCACTGTGTTTATTATCCCTGTACTGTGACATCACTGTGTTTATTATCCCTGTACGTTTACATCACTGTGTTTATTATCCCTGTACTGTGACATCACTGTGTGTATTATCCCTGTACTGTGACATCACTGTGTTTATTATCCCTGTACTGTGACATCACTGTGTTTATTATCTCTGTACTGTGACATCACTGTGTTTATTATCCCTGTACTGTGACATCACTGTGTTTATTATCCCTGTACTGTGACATCACTGTGTTTATTATCTCTGTACTGTGACATCACTGTGTTTATTATCCCTGTGCTGTGACATCACTGTGTTTATTATCCCTGTGCTGTGACATCACTGTGTTTATTATCCCTGTGCTGTGACATCACTGTGTTTATTATCCCTGTGCTGTGACATCACTGTGTTTATTATCCCTTTACTGTGACATCACTGTGTTTATTATCCCTGTACTGTGACATCACTGTGTTTATTATCCCTGTACTGTGACATCACTGTGTGTATTATCCCTGTACTGTGACATCACTGTGTTTATTATCCCTTTACTGTGACATCACTGTGTTTATTATCCCTGTACTGTGACATCACTGTGTTTATTATCCCTGTACGTTTACATCACTGTGTTTATTATCCCTGTACTGTGACATCACTGTGTGTATTATCCCTGTACTGTGACATCACTGTGTTTATTATCCCTGTACTGTGACATCACTGTGTTTATTATCTCTGTACTGTGACATCACTGTGTTTATTATCCCTGTACTGTGACATCACTGTGTTTATTATCCCTGTACTGTGACATCACTGTGTTTATTATCTCTGTACTGTGACATCACTGTGTTTATTATCCCTGTGCTGTGACATCACTGTGTTTATTATCCCTGTGCTGTGACATCACTGTGTTTATTATCCCTGTGCTGTGACATCACTGTGTTTATTATCCCTGTGCTGTGACATCACTGTGTGTATTATCCCTGTACTGTGACATCACTCAGTGCATTTTCTTAGTCCACTGACATCACTATGCAAATTATTGCACTCTTGTAATATGTGAATGCATTATTCCTGAACTGTGACATTGCTGTGTGCATTATGCCAGTGCTGTTATTTCACTGGGCTCCGTATACCACTACTACAACATTACTTTGTTCATTATCCTGGGTTTTAGGGAAACCAAACTAATCATAAGTTTTTCATGTTCTGAAATTGCTGGCTGCTGAAGGAGGCTCTAGTAAAGTGGTGCCCCTTACCAAGTTTTGCTATGGGGCCACATGGTTACTCACCACACCATTGGTTACAGGTACCTACCTTTTACTTTGACCCTCTACAGGCCCCTGTTCTCCCCAGCAAAGCTACAATATCTCTGCTCGTAGCCATTTATCATCTGCTCCAATGCATTCACAGCTTAGGATGCGTATATAAAAATCCTGTCAGTGGAATGGATTCCCTTCAAGTCTAATTACAAATAATGTTCACAATATGTAGATGTAACTAACATGGCAGTCTGTCAGATATGACATCTATAAGAGTCAGAATGATAAGAATTTCATTGATTTCAACTAGGGATGAGCGAACTCGAACTGTATAGTTCGGGTTCGTACCGAATTTTGGGGTGTCCGTGACACGGACCCGAACCCGGACATTTTCGTAAAAGTCCGGGTTCGGGTTCGGTGTTCGTCGCTTTCTTCGCGCTTTTGTGACGCTTTCTTGGCGCTTTTTGAAAGGCTGCAAAGCAGCCAATCAACAAGCGTCATACTACTTGCCCCAAGAGGCCATCACAGCCATGCCTACTATTGGCATGGCTGTGATTGGCCAGAGCACCATGTGACCCAGCCTCTATTTAAGCTGGAGTCACATAGCGCCGCCCGTCACTCTGCTCTGATTAGCGTAGGGAGAGGTTGCGGCTGCGACAGTAGGGCGAGATTAGGCAGATTAACTCCTCCAAAGGACTTGATTAACTGATCGATCTGCAGCTGTGGATCATTGAGCTGCTGATCCTCAATTGCTCACTGTTTTTAGGCTGCACAGACCGTTTGTCAGTCACATTTTTCTGGGGTGATCGGCGGCCATTTTGTGTCTTGTGGTGCGCCAGCACAAGCTGCGACCAAGTGCATTTAACCCTCAATGGTGTGGTTGTTTTTTGGCTAAAGCCTACATCAGGGTGAAGCTGTCACACCAAGTGCATTTAACCAGCAATAGTCTGTTCATTTTTTGGCCATATACAAAATCAGGGGCAAGCTGCGCCTGTCACCAAGTGCATTTAACCCTCAATGGTGTGGTTGTTTTTTGGCTAAAGCCTACATCAGGGTGAAGCTGTCACACCAAGTGCATTTAACCAGCAATAGTCTGTTCATTTTTTGGCCATATACTAAATCAGGGGCAAGCTGCGCCTGTCACCAAGTGCATTTAACCCTCAATGGTGTGGTTGTTTTTTGGCTAAAGCCTACATCAGGGTGAAGCTGTCACACCAAGTGCATTTAACCAGCAATAGTCTGTTTATTTTTTGGCCATATCCCAGTCTAATTCTGTCACTAAACCCATACCTGTCACGCAGCGCCTAAATACTAGGCCTCAAATTTATATCCAGCTAAATCTGTCCCTAGTGCTGTAGCTGGGCGAGTTATTTAGTGTCCGTTCAAGCACATTTCTTGTTCTGGGTTGAAATACAATTCCCAATTTAGCAATTTCATAATTTAGTGGTTTCTGCTATATCAGAGCTATTTGAAATCTATCCCTAAAAGGGTATATAATATTCAAGGTGCACATTGGGTCATTCAGAATAACTTCACACACACCCGCTACTGTGTATTTCCAAGTCTAATTCTGGCACTAAACCCATACCTGTCACCCAGCGCCTAAATACTAGGCCTCAAATTTATATCCCGCTAAATCTGTCCCTAGTGCTGTAGCTGGGCGAGTTATTTAGTGTCCGTTCAAGCACATTTCTTGTTCTGGGTTGAAATACAATTCCCAATTTAGCAATTTCATAATTTAGTGGTTTCTGCTATATCAGAGCTATTTGAAATCTATCCCTAAAAGGGTATATAATATTCAAGGTGCACATTGGGTCATTCAGAATAACTTCACACACACCCGCTACTGTGTATTTCCAAGTCTAATTCTGGCACTAAACCCATACCTGTCACCCAGCGCCTAAATACTAGGCCTCAAATTTATATCCCGCTAAATCTGTCCTTAGTGCTGTAGCTGGGCGAGTTATTTAGTGTCCGTTCAAGCACATTTCTTGTTCTGGGTTGAAATACAATTCCCAATTTAGCAATTTCATAATTTAGTGGTTTCTGCTATATCAGAGCTATTTGAAATCTATCCCTAAAAGGGTATATAATATTCAAGGTGCACATTGGGTCATTCAGAATAACTTCACACACACCCGCTACTGTGTATTTCCAAGTCTAATTCTGGCACTAAACCCATACCTGTCACCCAGCGCCTAAATACTAGGCCTCAAATTTATATCCCGCTAAATCTGTCCTTAGTGCTGTAGCTGGGCGAGTTATTTAGTGTCCGTTCAAGCACATTTCTTGTTCTGGGTTGAAATACAATTCCCAATTTAGCAATTTCATAATTTAGTGGTTTCTGCTATATCAGAGCTATTTGAAATCTATCCCTAAAAGGGTATATAATATTCAAGGTGCACATTGGGTCATTCAGAATAACTTCACACACACCCGCTACTGTGTATTTCCAAGTCTAATTCTGTCACTAAACCCATACCTGTCACGCAGCGCCTAAATACTAGGCCTCAAATTTATATCCCGCTAAATCTGTCCTTAGTGCTGTAGCTGGGCGAGTTATTTAGTGTCCGTTCAAGCACATTTCTTGTTCTGGGTTGAAATACAATTCCCAATTTAGCAATTTCATAATTTAGTGGTTTCTGCTATATCAGAGCTATTTGAAATCTATCCCTAAAAGGGTATATAATATTCAAGGTGCACATTGGGTCATTCAGAATAACTTCACACACACCCGCTACTGTGTATTTCCAAGTCTAATTCTGGCACTAAACCCATACCTGTCACCCAGCGCCTAAATACTAGGTCTCAAATTTATATCCCGCTAAATCTGTCCTTAGTGCTGTAGCTGGGCGAGTTATTTAGTGTCCGTTCAAGCACATTTCTTGTTCTGGGTTGAAATACAATTCCCAATTTAGCAATTTCATAATTTAGTGGTTTCTGCTATATCAGAGCTATTTGAAATCTATCCCTAAAAGGGTATATAATATTCAAGGTGCACATTGGGTCATTCAGAATAACTTCACACACACCCGCTACTGTGTATTTCCAAGTCTAATTCTGGCACTAAACCCATACCTGTCACCCAGCGCCTAAATACTAGGCCTCAAATTTATATCCCGCTAAATCTGTCCTTAGTGCTGTAGCTGGGCGAGTTATTTAGTGTCCGTTCAAGCACATTTCTTGTTCTGGGTTGAAATACAATTCCCAATTTAGCAATTTCATAATTTAGTGGTTTCTGCTATATCAGAGCTATTTGAAATCTATCCCTAAAAGGGTATATAATATTCAAGGTGCACATTGGGTCATTCAGAATAACTTCACACCAGGGGCGTAGCGTGGGGGGGGCCGGAGGGGCCGTTGCCCCGGGCGCCAAATTGCAGGGGGCGCCAGGCATCCGAAATTTCAATGAGGGCTACGGGAGCCTATGGCTCCCGTCCCCTCCGTTATGCCCCATAGGCTTCAGGCCTAGTCCTGAAGCCTATAAGGCAGTAGAGGCGAGCGACGCAGGACTCGGTCACGATAACCTCACTGTGACCTCCTGCGTCGGGTCTCGCGAGATGACGCGATGACGCGGCGCAGGAAGGCACAGTGAGGCGTTCGTGACCGCCTGCGGCGGGAACAAGCGGGGATGGAGATAGGTAAGTATTTTTTTTTTATGTTAACTTACCTAATTGCAGAGGCTCTGGCGGCAGTATGGGGGGTGGGAGAGGAGAGGAGAGGACTGGAGCAGAAAGGCTTCAGTGGCATTGGCACAGCAATAAGAGGGGCGATTATATTAGCAAAGAGGGGGGCCAGTACATTAATAACAGAGGGGCCATTACATTAATAACAAAGAGGGGGACATTATATTAGCAAAGAGGGGGGCCAGTACATTAATAATAAAAAGGGGGCCATTATATTAATAATAAAGAGGGGGGCCAGTACATTATTAATAAAAAGGGGGCCATTATATTAATAATAAAGAGGGGGCCATTACATTATTATTATTAATGTAATGACCCCCTCTTCATTATTAATGTAATGACCCCCTCTTTATTATTAATGTAATGACCCCCTCTTTATTATTAATGTAATGGCCCCTCTTTATTATTAATGTAATGACCCCCTCTTCATTATTAATGTAATGACCCCCTCTTCATTATTAATGTAATGACCCCCTCTTTATTATTAATGTAATGACCCCTCTTTATTATTAATGTAATGGCCCCTCTTTATTATTAATGTAATGGCCCCTCTTTATTATTAATGTAATGACCCCCTCTTCATTATTAATGTAATGACCCCCTCTTCATTATTAATGTAATGGCCCCTCTTTATTATTAATGTAATGGCCCCTCTTTATTATTAATGTAATGCCCCCTCTTTATTATTAATGTAATGCCCCCTCTTTATTATTAATGTATTGGCCCCCTCTTTATTATTAATGTAATGGCCCCCTCTTTATTATTAATATAATGACCCCCTCTTTATTATTAATATAATGGCCCCCTCTTTATTATTAATGTAATGGCCCCCTCTTTATTATTAATATAATGACCCCCTCTTCATTATTAATGTAATGACCCCCTCTTTATTATTAATGTAATGGCCCCTCTTTATTATTAATGTACTGCCCCCTCTTTATTATTAATATAATGGCCCCTCTTTATTATTAATGTAATGGCCCCTCTTTATTATTAATGTAATGGCCCCTCTTCATTATTAATATAATGACCCCATCTTTGTTATGAATGTAATGACCCCCTCTTTATTATTAATGTAATGACCCCCTCTTTGCTAATATAATGGCCCCCTCTTTGTTATTAAAGAGTGGGCCAGTACATTAATAATAAAGAGGGGGCCATTATAATATACAGGGGGAATGAAAGCTATCTGTCTGGCTCTAGCTCAGTATTGGGGGGCAGCAGGATGACAGTGTTGAAGGAAGGAGAGCATGATAGTAAAGTGAGGAACCTAAATTTTTTTCGGTGAAACTCTGCAGAGACGAGAAGCGGCTGAAAGAAGTTATCATGGTGGTCTTATCTCTGAACGAAGACGTCGAGGAGAGTCTACATCACAGGAGACGTCACTGGATGTAACAGGTATGGTGCGGTATTCTACTGTAATAATAATGTCCATCCACATATCTGTTTCATGGTAGGGTTGGGGGAGAAGATTGAGAATTTGGCCCATACTGCCACATTCTGGCCCCAGACTTCAGGTCACACTGTACGTGTTCAGAATTCTGGGGCATCACACCCATCTACTACATTATCTGTACTCAGAGAGTTATCTCTGTGTTATCTGAGGTGTAACATAGGACTGCTAGTGATCTACTACAGTATCTGTTAAAAGTGGCGTGCCTGGGGTAGGCGCGGGGGGGGGGGGGGGCGCAATTTTTGGCTTGCCCCGGGTGCTGGCAACCCACGCTACGCCACTGCTTCACACACACCCGCTACTGTGTATTTCCAAGTCTAATTCTGGCACTAAACCCATACCTGTCACCCAGCGCCTAAATACTAGGCCTCAAATTTATATCCCGCTAAATCTGTCCTTAGTGCTGTAGCTGGGCGAGTTATTTAGTGTCCGTTCAAGCACATTTCTTGTTCTGGGTTGAAATACAATTCCCAATTTAGCAATTTCATAATTTAGTGGTTTCTGCTATATCAGAGCTATTTGAAATCTATCCCTAAAAGGGTATATAATATTCAAGGTGCACATTGGGTCATTCAGAATAACTTCACACACACCCGCTACTGTGTATTTCCAAGTCTAATTCTGGCACTAAACCCATACCTGTCACCCAGCGCCTAAATACTAGGCCTCAAATTTATATCCCGCTAAATCTGTCCTTAGTGCTGTAGCTGGGCGAGTTATTTAGTGTCCGTTCAAGCACATTTCTTGTTCTGGGTTGAAATACAATTCCCAATTTAGCAATTTCATAATTTAGTGGTTTCTGCTATATCAGAGCTATTTGAAATCTATCCCTAAAAGGGTATATAATATTCAAGGTGCACATTGGGTCATTCAGAATAACTTCACACACACCCGCTACTGTGTATTTCCAAGTCTAATTCTGGCACTAAACCCATACCTGTCACCCAGCGCCTAAATACTAGGCCTCAAATTTATATCCCGCTAAATCTGTCCTTAGTGCTGTAGCTGGGCGAGTTATTTAGTGTCCGTTCAAGCACATTTCTTGTTCTGGGTTGAAATACAATTCCCAATTTAGCAATTTCATAATTTAGTGGTTTCTGCTATATCAGAGCTATTTGAAATCTATCCCTAAAAGGGTATATAATATTCAAGGTGCACATTGGGTCATTCAGAATAACTTCACACACACCCGCTACTGTGTATTTCCAAGTCTAATTCTGTCACTAAACCCATACCTGTCACGCAGCGCCTAAATACTAGGCCTCAAATTTATATCCCGCTAAATCTGTCCTTAGTGCTGTAGCTGGGCGAGTTATTTAGTGTCCGTTCAAGCACATTTCTTGTTCTGGGTTGAAATACAATTCCCAATTTAGCAATTTCATAATTTAGTGGTTTCTGCTATATCAGAGCTATTTGAAATCTATCCCTAAAAGGGTATATAATATTCAAGGTGCACATTGGGTCATTCAGAATAACTTCACACACACCCGCTACTGTGTATTTCCAAGTCTAATTCTGGCACTAAACCCATACCTGTCACGCAGCGCCTAAATACTAGGCCTCAAATTTATATCCCGCTAAATCTGTCCTTAGTGCTGTAGCTGGGCGAGTTATTTAGTGTCCGTTCAAGCACATTTCTTGTTCTGGGTTGAAATACAATTCCCAATTTAGCAATTTCATAATTTAGTGGTTTCTGCTATATCAGAGCTATTTGAAATCTATCCCTAAAAGGGTATATAATATTCAAGGTGCACATAGGGTCATTCAGAATAACTTCACACACCCGCTACTGTGCATTTCCAAATCTAATTCTGTCACTAAACCCATACCTGTCACCCAGCGCCTAAATACTAGGCCTCAAATTTATATCCCGCTAAATCTCTCGTTACCGCTGTCCTGTTGTGGCTGGGAAAGTTATTTAGTGTCCGTCAAAGCACATTTTTTGTTCTGGGTTGAAATACAATTCCCAATTTAGCAATTTCATAATTTAGTCGTTTCTGCTATATCAGAGCTATTTGAAATCTATCCCTAAAAGGGTAGATCATATTGAAGGTGCACATAGGGTCATTCAGAATAACTTCACACACACGCTTCTGTGCATTTCCAAGTCTAATTCTGTCACTAAATCCATACCGGTCACCCAGCGCCTAAATACTAGGCCTCAAATTTATATCCCGCTGAATTTGAATACAATACATTGGGCCAAATAATATATTTGTTGTTGTGGTGAACCATAACAATGAGAAAAACATCTAGTAAGGGACGCGGACGTGGACATGGTCGTGGTGGTGTTAGTGGACCCTCTGGTGCTGGGAGAGGACGTGGCCGTTCTGCCACATCCACACGTCCTAGTGTACCAACTACCTCAGGTCCCAGTAGCCGCCAGAATTTACAGCGATATATGGTGGGGCCCAATGCCGTTCTAAGGATGGTAAGGCCTGAGCAGGTACAGGCATTAGTCAATTGGGTGGCCGACAGTGGATCCAGCACGTTCACATTATCTCCCACCCAGTCTTCTGCAGAAAGCGCACAGATGGCGCCTGAAAACCAACCCCATCAGTCTGTCACATCACCCCCATGCATACCAGGGAAACTGTCTCAGCCTCAAGTTATGCAGCAGTCTCTTATGCTGTTTGAAGACTCCGCTGGCAGGGTTTCCCAAGGGCATCCACCTAGCCCTTCCCCAGCGGTGAAAGACATAGAATGCACTGACGCACAACCACTTATGTTTCCTGATGATGAGGACATGGGAATACCACCTCAGCATGTCTCTGATGATGACGAAACACAGGTGCCAACTGCTGCGTCTTTCTGCAGTGTGCAGACTGAACAGGAGGTCAGGGATCAAGACTGGGTGGAAGACGATGCAGGGGACGATGAGGTCCTAGACCCCACATGGAATGAAGGTCGTGCCACTGACTTTCACAGTTCGGAGGAAGAGGCAGTGGTGAGACCGAGCCAACAGCGTAGCAAAAGAGGGAGCAGTGGGCAAAAGCAGAACACCCGCCGCCAAGAGACTCCGCCTGCTACTGACCGCCGCCATCTGGGACCGAGCACCCCAAAGGCAGCTTCAAGGAGTTCCCTGGCATGGCACTTCTTCAAACAATGTGCTGACGACAAGACCCGAGTGGTTTGCACGCTGTGCCATCAGAGCCTGAAGCGAGGCATTAACGTTCTGAACCTGAGCACAACCTGCATGACCAGGCACCTGCATGCAAAGCATGAACTGCAGTGGAGTAAACACCTTAAAACCAAGGAAGTCACTCAGGCTCCCCCTGCTACCTCTTCTGCTGCTGCCGCCTCGGCCTATTCTGCTGCTGCCGCCTCGGCCTCTTCCTCCGCCTCTGGAGGAACGTTGGCACCTGCCGCCCAGCAAACAGGGGATGTACCACCAACACCACCACCACCACCTCCGTCACCAAGTGTCTCAACCATGTCACACGCCAGCGTTCAGCTCTCCATCTCACAAACATTTGATAGAAAGCGTAAATTCCCACCTAGCCACCCTCGATCCCTGGCCCTGAATGCCAGCATTTCTAAACTACTGGCCTATGAAATGCTGTCATTTAGGCTGGTGGACACAGACAGCTTCAAACAGCTCATGTCGCTTGCTGTCCCACAGTATGTTGTTCCCAGCCGGCACTACTTCTCCAAGAGAGCCGTGCCTTCCCTGCACAACCAAGTATCCGATAAAATCAAGTGTGCACTGCGCAACGCCATCTGTGGCAAGGTCCACCTAACCACAGATACGTGGACCAGTAAGCACGGCCAGGGACGCTATATCTCCCTAACTGCACACTGGGTAAATGTAGTGGCAGCTGGGCCCCAGGCGGAGAGCTGTTTGGCGCACGTCCTTCCGCCGCCAAGGATCGCAGGGCAACATTCTTTGCCTCCTGTTGCCACCTCCTCCTTCTCGGCTTCCTCCTCCTCTTCTTCCACCTGCTCATCCAGTCAGCCACACACCTTCACCACCAACTTCAGCACAGCCCGGGGTAAACGTCAGCAGGCCATTCTGAAACTCATATGTTTGGGGGACAGGCCCCACACCGCACAGGAGTTGTGGCGGGGTATAGAACAACAGACCGACGAGTGGTTGCTGCCGGTGAGCCTCAAGCCCGGCCTGGTGGTGTGTGATAATGGGCGAAATCTCGTTGCAGCTCTGGGACTAGCCAATTTGACGCACATCCCTTGCTTGGCGCATGTGCTGAATTTGGTGGTGCAGAAGTTCATTCACAACTACCCCGACATGTCAGAGCTGCTGCATAAAGTGCGGGCCGTCTGTTCGCGCTTCCGGCGTTCACATCCTGCTGCTGCTCGCCTGTCTGCGCTACAGCGTAACTTCGGCCTTCCCGCTCACCGCCTCATATGCGACGTGCCCACCAGGTGGAACTCCACCTTGCACATGCTGGACAGACTGTGCGAGCAGCAGCAGGCCATAGTGGAGTTTCAGCTGCAGCACGCACGGGTCAGTCGCACTACAGAACAGCACCACTTCACCACCAATGACTGGGCCTCCATGCGAGACCTGTGTGCCCTGTTGCGCTGTTTCGAGTACTCCACCAACATGGCCAGTGGCGATGACACCGTTATCAGCGTTACAATACCACTTCTATGTCTCCTTGAGAAAACACTTAGGGCGATGATGGAAGAGGAGGTGGCCCAGGAGGAGGAGGAGGAGGAGGAGGAAGAGGGGTCATTTTTAGCACTTTCAGGCCAGTCTCTTCGAAGTGACTCAGAGGGAGGTTTTTGGCAACAGCAGAGGCCAGGTACAAATGTGGCCAGCCAGGGCCCACTACTGGAGGACGAGGAGGACGAGGATGAGGAGGAGGTGGAGGAGGATGAGGATGAAGCATGGTCACAGCGGGGTGGCACCCAACGCAGCTCGGGTCCATCACTGGTGCGTGGCTGGGGGGAAAGGCAGGACGATGACGATACGCCTCCCACAGAGGACAGCTTGTCCTTATCCCTGGGCAGCCTGGCACACATGAGCGACTACATGCTGCAGTGCCTGCGCAACGACAGCAGAGTTGCCCACATTTTAACCTGTGCGGACTACTGGGTTGCCACCCTGCTGGATCCACGCTACAAAGACAATGTGCCCACCTTACTTCCTGCACTGGAGCGTGATAGGAAGATGCGCGAGTACAAGCGCACGTTGGTAGACGCGCTACTGAGAGCATTCCCAAATGTCACAGGGGAACAAGTGGAAGCCCAAGGCCAAGGCAGAGGAGGAGCAAGAGGTCGCCAAGGCAGCTGTGTCACGGCCAGCTCCTCTGAGGGCAGGGTTAGCATGGCAGAGATGTGGAAAACTTTTGTCAACACGCCACAGCTAACTGCACCACCACCTGATACGCAACGTGTTAGCAGGAGGCAACATTTCACTAACATGGTGGAACAGTACGTGTGCACACCCCTCCACGTACTGACTGATGGTTCGGCCCCATTCAACTTCTGGGTCTCTAAATTGTCCACGTGGCCAGAGCTAGCCTTTTATGCCTTGGAGGTGCTGGCCTGCCCGGCAGCCAGCGTTTTGTCTGAACGTGTATTCAGCACGGCAGGGGGCGTCATTACAGACAAACGCAGCCGCCTGTCTACAGCCAATGTGGACAAGCTGACGTTCATAAAAATGAACCAGGCATGGATCCCACAGGACCTGTCCGTCCCTTGTCCAGATTAGACATTAACTACCTCCCCATAACCATATATTATTGGACTCCAAGGCACTTCCTCATTCAATCCTATTTTTATTTTCATTTTACCATTATATTGCGATGCTACCCAAAGTTGAATGAACCTCTCCTCTGCCTGTGTGCTAGGCCTAAATATATGCCAATGGACTGTTGCAGTGGTGGCTGACATGAAGCCTGATTCTCTGCTATGACATGCAGACTAATTCTCTGCTGACATGAAGCCAGATTGTCTGTTACGGGACCTCTCTCCTCTGCCTGGGTGCTGGGCCTAAATTTATGACAATGGACTGTTGCAGTGGTGGCTGACGTGAAGCCTCATTCTCTGCTATGACATGCAGACTGATTCTCTGCTGACATGAAGCCAGATTGTCTGTTACGGGACCTCTCTCCTCTGCCTGTGTGCTAGGCCTAAATATATGCCAATGGACTGTTGCAGTGGTGGCTGACGTGAAGCCTGATTCTCTGCTATGACATGCAGACTGATTCTCTGCTGACATGAAGCCAGATTGTCTGTTACGGGACCTTTCTCCTCTGCCTGGGTTCTGGGCCTAAATTTATGAAAATTGACTCTTACAGTGGTGGGTGACGTGAAGCCTGATTCTCTGCTATGATATGAAGACTGATTCTCTGCTGACATGAAGCCAGATTCTCTGTTACGGGACCTCTCTCCTCTGCCTGGGTGCTGGGCCTAAATTTATGACAATGGACTGTTGCAGTGGTGGCTGACGTGAAGCCTGATTCTCTGCTATGACATGCAGACTGATTCTCTGCTGACATGAAGCCAGATCCTCTGTTACGGGACCTCTCTCCTCTGCCTGTGTGTGTGCTGGGCCTAAATATATGCCAATGGACTGTTGCAGTGGTGGCTGACGTGAAGCCTCATTCTCTGCTATGACATGCAGACTAATTCTCTGCTGACATGAAGACAGATTCTCTGTTACGGGACCTCCCTCCTCTGCCTGGGTGCTGGGCCTAAATATATGCCAATGGACTGTTGCAGTGGTGGGTGACGTGAAGCCTCATTCTCTGCTATGACATGCAGACTAATTCTCTGCTGACATGAAGCCAGATTGTCTGTTACGGGACCTCTCTCCTCTGCCTGTGTGTGTGCTGGGCCTAAATATATGCCAATGGACTGTTGCAGTGGTGGCTGACGTGAAGCCTCATTCTCTGCTATGACATGCAGACTAATTCTCTGCTGACATGAAGACAGATTCTCTGTTACGGGACCTCTCTCCTCTGCCTGTGTGTGTGCTGGGCCTAAATATATGCCAATGGACTGTTGCAGTGGTGGCTGACGTGAAGCCTCATTCTCTGCTATGACATGCAGACTAATTCTCTGCTGACATGAAGACAGATTCTCTGTTACGGGACCTCCCTCCTCTGCCTGGGTGCTGGGCCTAAATATATGCCAATGGACTGTTGCAGTGGTGGGTGACGTGAAGCCTGATTCTCTGCTATGACATGCAGACTAATTCTCTGCTGACATGAAGACAGATTCTCTGTTACGGGACCTCTCTCCTCTGCCTGTGTGTGTGCTGGGCCTAAATATATGCCAATGGACTGTTGCAGTGGTGGCTGACGTGAAGCCTCATTCTCTGCTATGACATGCAGACTAATTCTCTGCTGACATGAAGACAGATTCTCTGTTACGGGACCTCCCTCCTCTGCCTGGGTGCTGGGCCTAAATATATGCCAATGGACTGTTGCAGTGGTGGCTGACGTGAAGCCTCATTCTCTGCTATGACATGCAGACTGATTCTCTGCTGACATGAAGCCAGATCGTCTGTTACGGGACCTCTCTGCTCTGCCTGTGTGCTAGGCCTAAATATATGCCAATGGACTGTTGCAGTGGTGGGTGACGTGAAGCCTCATTCTCTGCTATGACATGCAGACTGATTCTCTGCTGTCATGAAGCCAGATTGTCTGTTACGGGACCTCTCTGCTCTGCCTGTGTGCTAGGCCTAAATATATGCCAATGGACTGTTGCAGTGGTGGGTGACGTGAAGCCTCATTCTCTGCTATGACATGCAGACTGATTCTCTGCTGACATGAAGCCAGATTGTCTGTTACGGGACCTCTCTCCTCTGCCTGTGTGCTAGGCCTAAATATATGCCAATGGACTGTTGCAGTGGTGGCTGACGTGAAGCCTCATTCTCTGCTATGACATGCAGACTAATTCTCTGCTGACATGAAGCCAGATTGTCTGTTACGGGACCTCTCTCCTCTGCCTGGGTGCTGGGCCTAAATTTATGACAATGGACTGTTGCAGTGGTGGCTGACGTGAAGCCTGATTCTCTGCTATGACATGCAGACTGATTCTCTGCTGACATGAAGCCAGATCCTCTGTTACGGGACCTCTCTCCTCTGCCTGTGTGTGTGCTGGGCCTAAATATATGCCAATGGACTGTTGCAGTGGTGGCTGACGTGAAGCCTCATTCTCTGCTATGACATGCAGACTGATTCTCTGCTGACATGAAGCCAGATTCTCTGTTACGGGACCTCTCTCCTCTGCCTGTGTGTGTGCTGGGCCTAAATATATGCCAATGGACTGTTGCAGTGGTGGCTGACGTGAAGCCTCATTCTCTGCTATGACATGCAGACTAATTCTCTGCTGACATGAAGACAGATTCTCTGTTACGGGACCTCCCTCCTCTGCCTGGGTGCTGGGCCTAAATATATGCCAATGGACTGTTGCAGTGGTGGCTGACGTGAAGCCTCATTCTCTGCTATGACATGCAGACTAATTCTCTGCTGACATGAAGACAGATTCTCTGTTACGGGACCTCTCTCCTCTGCCTGGGTGCCGGGGCCTAAATATCTGAGAATGGACTGTTCCAGTGGTGGGTGACGGGAAGCCAGATTCTCTGCTATGGAACCTCTCTCCAATTGATTTTGGTTAATTTTTATTTATTTAATTTTTATTTTAATTCATTTCCCTATCCACATTTGTTTGCAGGGGATTTACCTACATGTTGCTGCCTTTTGCAGCCCTCTAGCTCTTTCCTGGGCTGTTTTACAGCCTTTTTAGTGCCGAAAAGTTCGGGTCCCCATTGACTTCAATGGGGTTCGGGTTCGGGACGAAGTTCGGATCGGGTTCGGATCCCGAACCCGAACATTTCCGGGATGTTCGGCCGAACTTCTCGAACCCGAACATCCAGGTGTTCGCTCAACTCTAATTTCAACCTCTTTTCCCAGCACAATGCCACCATCTGAGCGCCTACGCTGGGCACATGCAGGCTCAATAGCCCGTGCTTTGCTTTATTCTATTTGACTTGTTTTTCGCTTGTATGATGATGGCAGGTTATGTACACAGAGCTGTCACTGCTTGACACCATAATCTTTATCCAGCTATATAGAATTCACAATGAGAGTGACTGGGTTTTACAATATTAATTGCACTTAATATTAATATGTACCCGTATTTTTCGCCCTATAAGACGCACCTAGGTTTTTGAGGAGGAAACTAAATAAAAAATGTTGAACCAAAAGGTGTGCTTTTGGTGGGTTTTGAACTAATGGTGGTCTGTGGATGACACTATTATGCGAGGATCTGGGGATCTCTGGATGACGCACTGTTATGGGGATCTATGGATGACGTACTGTTATGGGGATCTGTGAATGGCACTGTTTTGGGAGGGGATCTGTGGATGGCACTGTTATGGGGGGATCTGTGGAAGGCACTGTTATGGGGGATTTGTGGAAGGCACTGTTATGGGGGGGATCTGTGGAAGGCACTGTTATGGGGGATCTGTGGATGACACTGTTATGAGGGGAATCTGTGGATGACACTGTTATGGGGGGAATCTATGGATGACACATACTGTATATATCATCTAATGCTATATATGTGTCATCCACAGATATCCCCCATAACAGTGTCCCTGTGTATGGTAAATAGTGACCCCAATACAGGCGGTGGAGGCTGGCAACTGGTGTTGAAATCTCCGCGGGGCTCGGTGCAGTCACTGTACTCTATTACACCGGGCCCGCACACACCAGTATTCATATGTAAACTGTAGGCAATCCATATGTAAACTACAAGGTAGCGCAATCCATACAGTACTCACTATGATACTCCTGTACTAGCAGGCACTCCAGACTGGCCGGTCACTCACTTCCTCACGCGCATTCTCCTCCTGCTTCATTAATAATGTGGGAGGAGCATGCGCGTAAGGAAGTGATTGACCGGCCAGCTTGCCTGCTAGTACAGGAGTATCATAGTAAGTACTATATAGATTGCGCTACCTTGTAGTTTACATATGGATTGCCTACAGTTTACATATGAATACTGGTGTGTGCGGGGTCCGGTGTATTAGAGTACAGTGACTGCATCGGGCCCCGCCTCGAGTTGCCGGCCTCCAGCTCCTTTTCCCTCCCCGCTGATACATCGCAGCCGGTGATGTATCAAGTGGAGTAAAAATTTCAGCATTCGCCCCATTAGACGCAGGGGCATTTTCCCCCCACTTTTGGGGGGAAAAGTGCATCTTATTGGGCAAAAAATACGGTATATATACAGAATAGATGATCAATATATGCTCGTGGGGGTCTAACACCCGGCACCCCCGTCGATCAGCTGTGTGAAGAGGATCCACACTCCATGTGAGCACTGCTTCCTCTTTATTACACTGTCCGTCATCTCTCCTCTAGTGGTGGCGTAGTGTAATTACAAGTAAATGGAGTGAATTACACTCGCATGGAGTGCCGCCTCCACTTCAAGCAGCTGATCGGTGGGGGTGCCGGGTGTCAGACCCCCACCAAGCAGATATTGATTGCCTATCCTGAGGACAGCTCATCAATATAAATCCCCTGCACAACCCCTTTAAGCTCCGTGGGCCAGAATTCTGAGAGTAAACTGTAAAAGCTTGCACGTTTGTCGCATGTTGTGTGATAAATTAGACTTATCTTTAAATCAAACACTTTTGTCTAGAAAAGCTACTCCAGTTTCCTACTCCATCCTCCTATTAGAGTGAGACTACAACTTTTTTTGCAACTTTTTATTTTTTTAAATCTCTGAATCCGGGGTGAAATTCATTAAGGGCTTGTTCACACGACTGTTGCCCCTCCGTGCCTGTGCTGTGGACCGCAAATTGCGGTCTACAAAGCACGGGCACCAGCCGTGGGGCTGCCGAATGCAGATTGCGACCCCATTCACTTGAATGGGGTCTGCAGTCCGTCCGTTCCGCAAATAGATAAAGCAAGTTCTATCTTTTTGCGGTGGGGAGGCACGGAAAGGAACCCACGAAAGCACTCCGTAGTGCTTCTGTAGGGTTCCGTTCCGTTGTTCTGTTCCACACCGCATCTCTGGATTTGCGGACCTATTCAAGTGAATGGGTCTGCATCCGTGATGCGGAATGCACACGGCCGGTGTCCCGTGTATTGCGGACCCGCCGTATGCTGGCCGCAATATGGGAACGGAGGGGCTACGGTTGTGTCAATAAGCCCTAAGGCCTATTGCACACGTTTCCGTTAAATGTTTTGTGTTCCATATGCGGACCGTATACGGAACCATTTATTTCAATGGATCCACAAAAAGGTACTCCGTATGCCTTCTGTTTCCATCAGTGATTATGAGCCAAAATTTGCACCTGTTCTGTGTTTTTGACCCGTACCTGGTTTTGGTTCACAATCCCTGATGGAAATAACTTAAGCCTCATTCACACGTCAGTGTTTGGCTACATGCACATGACCGTGCCGTTTTTTGCGTGCCAACATGCTATATTTGTTTTGCGGGGCCACGGAACTGTGCAACAGATGCGGACAGCACACGGAGTGCGCATGAGGCCTTTTGGTCAGTGATTTCTATCAGTCATTATGAGCCAAAACCAGGATTGGAGCCTCAATAAGGAATGAGGGAAAGACCTGCACCTGTTCTGTGTTTAGAGCCGCACCTGGTTTTGGCTCGAAATCACTGATGGAAATCACTGACCGAACACTGATGTGTGAATGAGGCTTAATGTGGCTCGGAGTCTTTAAAAGGAACGTGTCATGAGAAAATGACCTATTCTTTAAATCACTTTTTTTATATTTAACATTTTTAAAGAATTTTTGATTGTTATTTTTAATTTTCCATGTCAATATTTATATTTGAACAAAAACCATAAAATCCTTCAATTTTCAGACTGGCCACTAAAGCTAATAATAGACGCCACTTCTTGGTCTGTACAGATCACTTTACTGCAGTAATCTGCTTATCTGTCATTCTAATCCTGCCTGTACTGATATCACCTCTATGTATAGATAAGACAGGATCCTCCATTCAAGAACAGCTCGGGAAATATGGCCGCCCCCATAATCATGTTCAGGAAAATAATAAATACATCTTCAATCAGAAAATAAAAACAGATTTAAAAAAAGGATATATGTCACTCTCTGGTTTTAACTGGCAGATAAGATTTTTGGTGACACTTTTCCTTTAATTATTAATTAACATAAATGACGAACTATGATAAGATCTTCTGTCCTAAGTCTAGACCATAGCTGGATCATTTGCTCCTCCAGAACATCCCCCCCAACATAATTTCGATTCAGTGCAAAATGCAATAATCTAACACCTAAAATGGTGCCTTCCAAATGCTGGAAAATTACAGTGAACCATTACCTAAGGAAAAGAAAGCAAAAACCGTGATGTTTCTTTGTTCTTTTGCTCTGCTTCATATTTGGTGCTTATTAAAGAAAGATTAAAATGGTATATTCTGTTCCCGGTAATGTTACATAACAGATATATTAGTATACTGTATCATTGCCTATTAATATTTGACTCTGAACACCTACAGAGAGCTGAAAATGAGCCGGAGTGAAATAAAGAATGTGTTTTCATATGTGCACAGATGCTGCAATGTTCAGTTATTTTAGGTTAATCATCTTAATAAATTGATGACAGCAACAGACTGAGGCGGCACAATTATCCCGCTCGCTCCCATAATCCTCTTCAGAAGGAGCTCTCGATTCATGATACAGCTGTGTGTACAAAATGCATGCAAATGGGAGAATAAATTAGACGGAGTCGAAAAGAAGCTGGAGCCCACCACTCTTCTAGAGTAAATCAAAGGTGAAATGCAACTGGCAAAGTATCGATCTGGCAGAGTTTCTTTTCAATGCTTTCACTGTTTAACAGGTTGTCAGGGGTTAGAAAAATGGGTCGGTTTTAGAAAAAATAGAGCAAATGACGGCCCTCAATTGCCATTTCTTGCATAGGTTAACTTATATATATTCTGCATATATACAGTATATACTCATATGCACTAGTTACCAGAATATGTATAGAACAACCTACACAAAGTCTCTGCAGCTAAAAAAAATAAATTTCAATTGCTGTTCCGTTCGGCAAAAAATGGAATGCACACGGACGTCATCCGTATTTTTTGCGGATCCGTTTTTTTGCGGACCGCAAAATACTGAAAAAGCCATATGGTCATGGGCAAGAGGCCTAATTGTGAGCCACAAACAGGACTGAGTAAAAAATACCCAATAGATGCAGAACTTTTAATTACACCATAATGTAACGTGAATTCAAAAGATTTGAAAATGAATAAGCTTACACAGGCTAAGTGAATAAATATATTTAGTAAATAAACATCACTAGCCTAAGTGGGGTGGAGACTCCATCGATCATGCTATAACATATGGCAGTCTACCATGTTATGACCGACACCCCAAGGTGTACAAAAGATAGAGCAAATCAATACTTACATCCTACCTTAGATGAAGTTCCAAGTGGAATCCAATTAATTGTTAGTGCAGACCACCATTATTCCCATCAGCTTCTCCTCCAGTGTGCATTGCGCACGTCTCTGAGATCACTCAGGAGTGTGTTCTTATCAGCACAATGGGGGATGGGTACTATCTCTAACCGACTACATTAGAAGGAAAGCTTGTAAACTATTACACAGAGTATTAAACATAATATAAAAGAGGACAGGATTAAAGGGGACATAACCAATCAGTACTTAAAAATACCCTTACAATGCATACACCTAATCTCTGAGTAGGCTTAACAATAACTGGTCGAAATAACTGACCAAATAACTGAAGTGTGAACTTGACCTTATCAAAATATGATGGTAGAATACCAGTTTATAATGCCAGTTAATTGTTTCACACAGTATGAAACAATAGTATTCAGTATATTGGGCAGACTAGATGGGCCAAATGGTTCTCTGCCGACACATTCTATGTTTCTATGTTTCTAATAGTGTACTGTACATAAGGGCCCAAATAATACCACTGCACAACGCCTAAATAATAAGTCCATATAGAAGACAATCATCATGACGCTAATCGAAGTGGAGAGGGCACAGCAGTTACAGAAAGAGCAGAGCCTCTAAATGTAACTGCAACGCCCCCATTGCTCCTAGAGGCTCAGTTGCATATATTAAAACATAATTTTACCAGCAATGCGGGCACATATGAACATGGGACCAACACAGATGCCTTCAGTTGCCGAGCGCACATGTAACAGGTCGGCCAGTGTCATAGGTACAAAACTGCTGACAGATGCCCTTTAAGTTATGCCTCAGCATAGTATAAACTATTGACGTGTGTTTTTTTGTTTTTTGCATCACTCATTGACTTCCATCTTTTGCATACCCATTAACAATAAAGGAAAGCGCCATGGCGCGTCCACTGAACCTCAGATAATAATTTAGGCTGAAGTCAGAGAAGGGAGACCAGAGCTGGTACTATGCACATTCCCGCGTCTTCACGTTGTAATGTAGTCTTCATTCTGTGACCCCTTGTGCTAAATCAGTGAATAAAGATGACTGATCTGCAATTTGCATCCGTTTTTCAGTCCATCAACGGAACATTATTAAAACTAGTGAGGTGTGATGCATTAAGGCAACACTCACACATGTAGCGATGGATGGATCTGCTTGTTCCACCATTTTACGCTCTGTTATAAGACTATAAATATTCATCGTAATGTAACTGAAAATTATTGAAGTGCGAAAAAAAAAAGGGTAGCAGGGAAGCCATTTGTTTCGATTCATAAACAGCATCTGTTAGGAAGTTATTCATAGATTGCTTCGGGGCCTGCTGAGCTGAAAAACCAATGGAAAAAGATGCCATTAGAAGTAAATTGGCCAAAACGGGCTACGGAGATACTATTAAGCTCCACTGGCTGACAGGCAGGGAGAATAATCAGGCAGTGGCTTATTTCATGTCCTTTATCACGGTAACACAGAAGTAGCCCCGAGCCAAAGTCTCAAGCCATACAGAGTAGAAGAGCAGTCTCCTAAGTTCATTAACGTCTAAGGCATTACACGCTAAGATGTCTCCTAGGACTGGATCACTTCATTTGTCTTACTTGATGACCTTTCACTACTTCGGTTTAACTTTTCCATTTTTTGGTCTCTCTGCTGGTATGGGTTACTCAAACTTCCATTTTAAAAGACTTGTTCAGGATTAAATAAATAAAAATAGTGCCGTCCACATCCATAGGTGGTATCTGGTATTGCAGTTTATTTCCATTCAAGGGTCTGTGAAGGTTGTCATTCATCCAGGTCATATCCACTTGAATTGGTTTAGATTAGGATAACTTAATTCTGGAATCGTCACCAGTGTTTAATGCCAGAGATTCTTTGTACAAGTTAGTCTAATTGAGAAATCCAGTTGGGTGACTAGGGAAATGTAAAAAATACAAGTCCAGTTGCTTTAAGTTTTTTTTTACTGATATTTATTTCAAGGGGTTCCTGCAATACTAGCTACAACCCATGGATAAAAATGGGTGTCGACAGCAAAGAAAGAGTTATAAAGTCACTTTGTCTTTTTTTATTGAGCAGAAAGTAATACAGTTCTATTACAACCTCACATTTTCCAAGTTATTGAAAGACCAGCAATCAACATACAAGAGTAAGGAAAGGGAGAAGGAGAGGGGAAGGGAACATGAAGGTCAGAGAAGGGGAAGAGGGGTGGAAGGGGAAGGGAACATGAAGGTCAGAGAAGGGGAAGAGGGGTGGAAGGGGAAGGGAACATGAAGGTCAGAGAAGGGGAAGAGGGGTGGAAGGGGAAGGGAACATGAAGGTCAGAGAAGGGGAAGAGGGGTGGAAGGGGAAGGGAACATGAAGGTCAGAGAAGGGGAACAGGGGTGGAAGGGGAAGGGAACATGAAGGTCAGAGAAGGGAAAGAGGGGTGGAAGGGGAAGGGAACATGAAGGTCAGAGAAGGGGAACAGGGGTGGAAGGGGAAGGGAACATGAAGGTCAGAGAAGGGGAACAGGGGTGGAAGGGGAAGGGAACATGAAGGTCAGAGAAGGGAAAGAGGGGTGGAAGGGGAAGGGAACATGAAGGTCAGAGAAGGGGAAGAGGGGCGGAAGGGGAAGGGAACATGAAGGTCAGAGAAGGGGAAGTGGGGTGGATGGGGAAGGGAACATGAAGGTCACAGAAGGGGAAGAGGGGTGGAAGGGGAAGGGAACATGAAGGCCAGAGAAGGGGAAGAGGGGTGGAAGGGGAAGGGAACATGAAGGTCAGAGAAGGGGAAGAGGGGTGGAAGGGGAAGGGAACATGAAGGTCAGAGAAGGGGAAGAGGGGTGGAAGGGGAAGGGAACATGAAGGCCAGAGAAGGAGAAGAGGGGTGGAAGGGGAAGGGAACATGAAGGTCAGAGAAGGGAAGAGGGGTGGAAGGGGAAGGGAACATGAAGGTCAGAGAAGGGAAGAGGGGTGGAAGGGGAAGGGAACATGAAGGCCAGAGAAGGGGAAGAGGGGTGGAAGGGGAAGGGAACATGAAGGTCAGAGAAGGGGAAGAGGGGTGGAAGGGAAAGGGAACATAAAGGCCAGAGAAGGGGAAGAGGGGTGGAAGGGGAAGGGAACATGAAAGTCAAAGAAGGGGAAGAGGGGTGGAAGGGGAAGGGAACATGAAGGTCAGAGAAGGGGAAGAGGGGTGGAAGGGGAAGGGAACATGAAGGTCAGAGAAGAGGAAGAGGGGTGGAAGGGGAAGGGAACATGAAGTGCTCCAGTGCAAAGCACATAATATTCGTATACATCTCAATGTATAAAACAGCTTTAACAAAGATAAAAAAAATAAAAAGGCTAATGGAGGGATTCAAAATAGTGAGCAAAGGCAACAAAAATGTGCAAAATAACTTTGTCTTGACCAGGGTGTTTAGATTTGGAGCTTGGGCAGCAAATTGAATCCAGATAAAGGAAAGTCTAGCGTCACCTACTTTATTTCTACAAAATGTTAAAGGGAGTCTGTCACCACATTTGACCATATTAGACAGATCCTATAGCGTTATATGTGCCACCCAGCAGTTAAAAACGGTACCTTTGTTGCATATAACCGAGTCTTCTTTCTGCCAAAAATGAACTTTGAAGATTATGTTAATGAGCCCTCTAAAGTGCCCAGGGCGGTGTCTCAATTTTCGAGCCCAAGACCGGACCTCCCCAACGGCTCATAACCCTGCCCTCCGTGTGCCTGTGCCCGCCTGTTTACTCCCCTCCCCTCGCCTTTTCCATTGCGGCTGCGCGGACAAATTCGTAGCCGGCGCATGCGCAGTAGGTATTGCGATGCCCTGCCAGGACCGGGCATCGCATACTCGTAGCTGGCGCATGCGCAATGCGATGCCCGGTCCTGGCAGGGCATCGCAATACCAACTGCGCATGCGCCATAGGGCAGGGTTATGAGCCGTTGGGGAGGTCCGGTCTTGGGCTCGGAGATTGAGACACCGCCCTGGGCACTTGAGAGGGCTCATTTACATAATCTTCAAAGTTCATTTTTGGCAGAAAGAAGACTCGACTATATGCAACAAAGCTACCGGTTTTAACTGCTGGGTGGCACATATAACGCTATAGGATCTGTCTAATATGGTCAAATGTGGTGACAGACTCCCTTTAAAGAGGTTGTCCCATCTGATACATTGGGGGATATTACTGATAGGTGCAGTTCCTACCTCTTGGACCTGCACCCATCACTGAAACGGAGCCTGCAAAGAGAAGGAGAGCGGA
The DNA here is from genome assembly GCF_014858855.1 of Bufo gargarizans. Lineage (NCBI taxonomy): Eukaryota > Metazoa > Chordata > Amphibia > Anura > Bufonidae > Bufo > Bufo gargarizans. The sequence continues at coordinate 40,111 of NW_025334420.1, forward strand.
CCGTGCATGCGCGGCTACCCTCCAATCCTTCCTATGGGAGTGCCAAACGTAGCTGAGCGCTGGCTTGGCTATTTCCATCAGCCCCATAGAGTTAAATGGGAAGCAAGCCACACAAGCGCGGCCAGCGCTCCATTCACTTCTGTGGGGCTGACGGAAATAATTGAACCAACGCTCAGCTATATTAAGCGGTCCCATAGAAATTAATGGAGGGCAGCAGCGCATGTGCGGTCGGCTCTCCTTCTCTTTGCTGGCTCCATTTCAGAGATATGTCTGGGACCCAGAGGTGGGACCCGCACCTATTAGACATTGGGGGCATATCCTAGTGATGTGCCCCTAATGTATGGGATGACACAACTCCTTCAAATATAGCTAATTACCCAACAGACAGTGCTTTGACTATTCTCCCAGGGTAATCCTGAGGTTGGACTGGACAAGTGCAACATGTGCCATCAGTGCTTTTCCAGAATAGTCAGTGACGTCACTGGCATTGAGTGAACATGGACATTCAAAGTAGAGACTTTCTGGGGCCTGCTGAGCATTAGCAAGCAACGCATCTAAAGTACTCCCTAATGACAAATGACAACTGGCGCTCTCTTTTGAATATTGATTTAATTTATAGATGTAGCTGGACTGAGTTTGTCATTTGGCACATTCCTTTATGATATCATGCCTGTTTTATCTTAAAGGGATCTTGTCATTTTGTTTTAAGCCACTAAACCACCACAGTGTTGTTCTGCAGCTGGGGGTCCCACACCTGTTTATAGAAATCCCATACATTCTCCCGTAAAGAATAGTAAATGAAAATCAAATTTGGGGCTCATGCACACGATCCTATGTATTTTGTGGCCTGCAAAACAAGGATCTGCAAAAAATACGGATGAGGTCTGTGTGCATGCCTTATTTTGCGCAATGGAACAGCTGGCCTCTAATAGAACAGTCCTATCCTTGTCCGTAATGCAGACAATAATAGGACGTGGTCTATCTCTTTGTGGAACGGACATACGGAAACGGAATGCACGCGGAGTAACTTCCGTTTTTTTTTTGCAGTCCCATTGGTATGAATGGTTCCGCATACGGTCCGCAAAAACCCAGCCGGAATGAACACGGAAAGAAGATACGTTTGTGTGCATGAGCTTTTACTTGGAGAAGAGTCCAGGACTCTTCTGCAGTAGAATGCGGTACCTGCACACTGTGCTGATGCAGCCACTTGCTTCACTGCCCTGTGCAGCACATGCTCGGTGCATCATCCTCAGATCTATCTGCACAGTGCACATGCGCTGGATGCCACTGGAGAAGACTTCCAGACTGTCTCCTAATCAGTTCACTTTACTTCTTTTACTGTGGGGACAGATGGGTTTGATAAGGGCAGGTTTGACATCCTAAACCCCAGCTGTGTTATGGCCTGCAGGTCATTTAGTGTCCACCGACCCAAAGTGACAGGTTCCCTTTAAATTCAAGTCAACAGTTCTGGGCTCCTGTGAACAAGGCAGACATAGCAGAGCTGGAGAGTGTCCAGAGGAGGGCAACTAAAGTAATAACTGGAATGGGGCAACTACAGTACCCTGAAAGATGATCAAAATTAGGGTTATTCACTTTAGAAAAAAGACGACTGAGGGGAGATCTAATTACTATGTATAAATATATCAGGGGTCACTGCAGAGATCTCTCCCATCATCTATTTATCCCCAGGACTGTGACTGTGACGAGGGGACATCCTCTGCGTCTGGAGGAAAGAAGGTCTGTACACAAACATAGAAGAGGATTCTTTACGGTAAGAGCAGTGAGACTATGGAGGTCTCTGCCTGAGGAGGTGGTGATGGGGAGTACAATAAAGGAATTCAAGAGGGGCCTGGGTGTATTTCTGGAGCGTAATAATATTACAGGCTATAGCTACTAGAGAGGGGTCGTGGATCCAGGGAGTTATTCTGATGCCTGATTGGAGTCGGGGAGGAATTTTTTCCCCCTTAAGTGGGGAAAATTGGCTTCTACCTCACAGTTTCTTTTTGCCTTCCTCTGGATCAACTTGCAGGATAACTGGATGGACAAACTGGATGGACAAATGTCTTTTTTTGGCCTTATATACTATGTAACAGTCCTGATTTCTGCTGTACAGTCCTGCAAACTCTGGGTGCCAAGTTGCTCTCCCTTGGTTCGTAGATACAGTGCTAGGGAAGCTAGCTTCAGACCTCCATGGACAGACTGGACAATTCTGGGTTCTGGAGCCATGTGAAATTTCGTGTTTCCAAGAAATCAATTTGATGAGTTAAAGGGAACCTGTCACCGGGATTTTGTGTATAGAGCTGAGGACATGGGCTGCTAGATGGCCGCTAGCACATCTGCAATATCCAGTCCCTATAGCTCTGTGTGCTTTTATTGTGTAAAAAAAACGATTTGATATATATTCAAATTAACCTGAGATGAGTCCTGTACGTGAGATGAGTCAAGGACAAGACTCATCTCAGGTTAATTTGCATATGTATCAAATAGTTTTTTTTACACAATAAAAGCACACAGAGCTATAGGGACTGGATATTGCGGATGTGCTAGCGGCCATCTAGCAACCCATGCCCTCAGCTCTATACAAAAAATCCCGGTGACAGGTTCTCTTTAATAGTGGGGTGCTGTTTTAAGGGTCCTAATTGGCAATGTAAGGGTTGTCCAAACCCACTGATCTAAAAAAGGGGTTGCATACGATGACATAAGTTACATAAGGTTCCTCGTAGATTTCGTGCTTGTTTCTAGTTGCTAGAAGTCGTCCATTAGAAAGAAAACCACAGAAACAAGATAATAATGCACTTATTAAAGCAGATGCAAGCACTATATATGGACTAAGTCCTCACCCTGATATGATAATGTCTGAGACACTTAGTCGATATATTTTGATCAAAACACATCTAAGCCCAACGGCTTAGGTAGGTTTAGCGTAGGACCCGCCTGACCTGAGACCACCTTGACGCTTGGTGGCGGGCTTAGATGTGTTTTGATCAAAATATATCGACTAAGTGTCTCAGACATTATCATATCAGGGTGAGGACTTAGTCCATATATAGTGCTTGCATCTGCTTTAATAAGTGCATTATTATCTTGTTTCTGTGGTTTTCTTCAATAATATGGCCAGGGACATCCGCAAATTTGTATCATATCGTGCAGGATGTTTTTATCTTAGTTTTTTCTGTGAATTTTTTTCGTCCATTAGAAAGCCTCCTCCTCGCACAGCTCATGATCGGGAACAGTCCTGCTGATAGATAATTGTGCTTATAACTTATTCCTCTGTGACAGCTTGCAAACTATAATCTGTGTGACTGCCGCTGTGTATGCAGCCATTCCGTGGGCCGAACCAATAATCGGCAAATAAACTCCCCAGGATTTAGGCATATCACTGAGGCGTGAGATATTTTGTGGGAATGAACAATAATACCCTAACACTTATAAAAGTGACATCAATTTAGGAGATGTGTAAATGATGTAAATGAAAGTCATTCAGTTTTCCTCTTATATCCAAGGCTTTCCCTGTTATATCTGATTCTGGGAAAGCTGGGTGGCAGCTAACAGCTTGCCATTAAAAATGCCAATGGTTTGTCCTGCTATGCTGACTACTAAGTCTGTCTATTATAAAGTGACCCCCTCCCCCCCCCCTTAAATCATGAATTTTGGAAATTTTCTAATACAGTAGTACTGATTACAAATCTCCTACCGTTTTGTGCATACAGCTATGTGTCTCCATGGTTATAGCCAAACAAAGCCTGTGCAGTCTGATTCTGCAGTGAGCAACAAAAGGGGGCAGAGGGAAGATAACACTATGCAGAGAATTAAAACACCATTACACTTTGTAACAATTAAAAACTTTGTAACAAGTAAAAAAAAAAAATGGCTGCCACCTAGCTTAGACTTAAAGGGCATCTGTCAGCAGTTTTGTACCTATGACACTGGCTGACCTGTTACATGTGCACTTGGCAGCTGAAGGCATCTGTGTTGGTCCCATGTTCATATGTGTCCACATTGCTGAGAAAAATGATGTTTTAATATATGCAAATGAGCCTCTAGGAGCAACGGGGGCGTTGTCGTTACACCTAGCTCTTTCTGCAACTGCCATTTCCTCTGCACTACAGGAGAAGTCAGAACCAGGTGCGATGATGTTTTCCTTGCCTGGACCTGTTAATCAAAGTGCAGAGGGGGCGGCAGTTGCAGAGAGAGCAGAGGCTCTAGGAGTAAGGCCCCTTGCAGACGAGCGTTTCTCCCGCAGCGAGACCGCATCGCAGCTCATCGCAGCGCTGCCGGGGGTCACATAGCATTATATTGATTTATGATGCTATATGACCCTTACAGTTCTGGAATGTATTGGATAACACTGGCATAATGCTGCCAGTGTTATCCAATACATTCCAGAACTGTAAGGGTTACATAGCATCATAAATCAATACAATGCTATGTGAATCCTGTCAGTGTTGGGAGGTCAGGCCGGGTGCTGCGATGCGGACTCGCTGCGGGAGAAACGCTAGTCTGCAAGGGGCCTAATGGTAATGCTCCTACAGGCTCATTTGCAATGCGGGCGCTTATGAACATGGGGCCAACACAGATGCGGGGAGATGCAGTGGTGGCTGTGCAGGGATCCGGAGGGACACGGGTGCAGGTACTGGGTAAGTATCTTCTATAGGACGGATCAGGGCATTGTGGGGGAGTATTTGTACTATTGGATAACCCATTAAGTATACAAGAACGACGCGTGACCCCCTCCCCTCTGCAGTTATATGCCGATCTTGCACACGTAACTGCTGAAAATGAAAATCAGACATCATATATTACCTGACAATACCTTTCCAGCAAAGCTAGAACCAGCCCTGGACCTCACATGGGTCCAGAGATCTCCACATTCATTGCTTCAGTTGCTCTGCTAGACTCTCTTCAGCCTCGCAGCTCAGGGGGGCATGTCCTCTCTGCTGCTGCTCTCTTCCTGTAACTGGCACATCCTCTAACAGAACTTATGGCTGGTGGCAGTTGAAGATATAAATTGAGAACGTTCGACCACCTCAGTGAGATGGACAAAAAATAAGTAAAAGAACAAACAGCAGGTGGCGCTACACAGATACATTTTATTGAATAAGTCACTGGCTATACTACATTTTAAATTACATGTGATTTAAATAGTATTCAGAGCCAGGTGCTGGTTTTAAAAATGGAGAATATGTTTTGTGACACAACCCCTTTACTTTTAACTTTTGGTAGGCCACCCCTTTAAACTTTATATATATAAAACTGGAAACCTTCGTCATGCATTATTAGAATAGTGATTAAAGTCCAGCTCCAGATACACAGCAGACTGTATCACGCTGACAATGCTACAGTGCCGCCATATCACATGGATTCCTTTCATGGTATTTTCTATAGGGCCTCAACTGTGTATTCTGGGAATATTTCTTTAATAGGATTACACGTCCCCAGTGCATACGGCACAGTTCAGTGCACATCTGTCATAGTGAAGATAGATTGCGAGCATCATAGAGGACAGGACTAATGTAAATATATACTCTGTATGTCTGGAATGTCAGGGCTGCAGAATAAGGGCATGAATAACCCGAGAGTCATGTATGAGAATATTAGGAATAATTCTCATGTGTATTACAGCAGATAAAGTACAAATTTGGGGGTTCCATGTTTCTCTGCAAAAACAACACTACTCAAAACTTTTCTATGGGGTCCAACCTTTTCTAGTAATGCCCCTGAACACTTGTGATGTTCTAGCAGCTCATCCGATAAAGACACAGTTATGATGTCACAGCAGATGCCTGATTTCAACACACTTGTGATGTCACAGGAACACACCTGATGAAAATAGACTTGTGATGCCACATCCTTTCACACGACTGGAACACTTGTGATGTCACAGCTTTTCACACGACTGGAACACTTGTGATGTCACAGCTTTTCACACGACTGGAACACTTGTGATGTCACTGCAACACACTTGATGAAATTAGACTTGTGATGTCACAGCCTTTCATATGACGGGAACACTTGTGATGTCACAGCCTTTCATATGACTGGAACACTTGTGATGTCACAGCCTTTTACACGACTGGAACACTTGTGATGTCACAGCCTTTCATATGACTGGAACACTTGTGATGTCACAGCCTTTTACACGACTGGAACACTTGTGATGTCACTGTAGTTTACATGACTGGAAGCCTTTTACATGACTGGAACACTTGTGATGTCACTGCAGTTTACATGACTGGAACACTTGTGATGTCACTGCAGTTTACATGACTGGAACACTTGTGATGTCACTGCAGTTTACATGACTGGAACACTTGTGATGTCACAGCCTTTTACATGACTGGAACACTTGTGATGTCACTGCAGTTTACATGACTGGAACACTTGTGATGTCACTGCAGTTTACATGACTGGAACACTTGTGATGTCACTGCAGTTTACATGACTGGAACACTTGTGATGTCACTGCAGTTTACATGACTGGAAGCCTTTTACATGACTGGAACACTTGTGATGTCACTGCTGTTTACATGACTGGAAGCCTTTTACATGACTGGAACACTTGTGATGTCACTGCAGTTTACATGACTGGAACACTTGTGATGTCACTGCAGTTTACATGACTGGAACACTTGTGATGTCACTGCAGTTTACATGACTGGAACACTTGTGATGTCACTGCAGTTTACATGACTGGAACACTTGTGATGTCACAGCAGTTATTTGATATAAGCACATTTACGATGTCACAAAAGCTTTTCTGACTTGAACAGCTGTGATGTCATGGCAATTTATATGATGGAAACTTGCCTGCCTGCCTGAAATCCATTTCGATATTACAGAAGAAAATTTGACAAAATTCTGCTTGTGATGTCACTGATGGAAACACACTTGTGATGTGGCGCTGATGGTGGTAGTAGTACTCACTCTGGCGCTCCCTGGGTCATGCAGTAAATGGAGGGGCGCAACCCTTTTTCCCCTCATGGCACATCTTGGACTTAGGGGGTCTCCTGTCTGGTAGCGGCTGGGGTGCCCTAGATGTTAGATGAATGGGTTGCGTTATGCAGTGCAGGAAAGAAGGGATCACCTGGATTGGGTATGGAGACCACTGACCAGGCTGACTTGATTATAGTAAAATAGAGCTAGAGCCTTCCTTTTACTGTATAGACGATGGGTGTTACACAGGAGCGTAGCTACAGGGGAAGCAAGGGAAGTGGCTGCTTTGGGGCCGGATTCAAGAGGGGCCCACGCAGGAAGAAGACTAAAATATTTTATTGTCAAGGCCCCCTCTACAGTATTATAAAATGACATTATATACAGAGACACTGTAGTAAATGGGCCTCATCTGAGAGAGCAATCTTGACTAGTCACAGGAGTAGGAGAGTCCAAGCACTGTCTCTTAAATACAGGGAGTGCAGAATTATTAGGCAAGTTGTATTTTTGAGGATTAATTTTATTATTGAACAACAACCATGTTCTCAATGAACCCAAAAAACTCATTAATATCAAAGCTGAATATTTTTGGAAGTAGTTTTTAGTTTGTTTTTAGTTTTAGCTATTTTAGGGGGATATCTGTGTGTGCAGGTGACTATTACTGTGCATAATTATTAGGCAACTTAACAAAAAACTAATATATACCCATTTCAATTATTTATTTTTACCAGTGAAACCAATATAACATCTCAACATTCACAAATATACATTTCTGACATTCAAAAACAAAACAAAAACAAATCAGTGACCAATATAGCCACCTTTCTTTGCAAGGACACTCAAAAGCCTGCCATCCATGGATTCTGTCAGTGTTTTGATCTGTTCACCATCAACATTGCGTGCAGCAGCAACCACAGCCTCCCAGACACTGTTCAGAGAGGTGGACTGTTTTCCCTCCTTGTAAATCTCACATTTGATGATGGACCACAGGTTCTCAATGGGGTTCAGATCAGGTGAACAAGGAGGCCATGTCATTAGATTTTCTTCTTTTATACCCTTTCTTGCCAGCCACGCTGTGGAGTACTTGGACGCGTGTGATGGAGCATTGTCCTGCATGAAAATCATGTTTTTCTTGAAGGATGCAGACTTCTTCCTGTACCACTGCTTGAAGAAGGTGTCTTCCAGAAACTGGCAGTAGGACTGGGAGTTGAGCTTGACTCCATCCTCAACCCGAAAAGGCCCCACAAGCTCATCTTTGATGATACCAGCCCAAACCAGTACTCCACCTCCACCTTGCTGGCGTCTGAGTCGGACTGGAGCTCTCTGCCCTTTACCAATCCAGCCACAGGCCCATCCATCTGGCCCATCAAGACTCACTCTCATTTCATCAGTCCATAAAACCTTAGAAAAATCAGTCTTGAGATATTTCTTGGCCCAGTCTTGACGTTTCAGCTTGTGTGTCTTGTTCAGTGGTGGTCGTCTTTCAGCCTTTCTTACCTTGGCCATGTCTCTGAGTATTGCACACCTTGTGCTTTTGGGCACTCCAGTGATGTTGCAGCTCTGAAATATGGCCAAACTGGTGGCAAGTGGCATCTTGGCAGCTGCACGCTTGACTTTTCTCAGTTCATGGGCAGTTATTTTGCGCCTTGGTTTTTCCACACGCTTCTTGCGACCCTGTTGACTATTTTGAATGAAACGCTTGATTGTTCGATGATCACGCTTCAGAAGCTTTGCAATTTTAAGAGTGCTGCATCCCTCTGCAAGATATCTCACTATTTTTGACTTTTCTGAGCCTGTCAAGTCCTTCTTTTGACCCATTTTGCCAAAGGAAAGGAAGTTGCCTAATAATTATGCACACCTGATATAGGGTGTTGATGTCATTAGACCACACCCCTTCTCATTACAGAGATGCACATCACCTAATATGCTTAATTGGTAGTAGGCTTTCGAGCCTATACAGCTTGGAGTAAGACAACATGCATAAAGAGGATGATGTGGTCAAAATACTCATTTGCCTAATAATTCTGCACTCCCTGTAGTCCTCAACCTTCTGCAAATATTCAATGCATCTGTCACAACCAGACAGCTGAGAAGCTCTGACAGAGGCCTTTCAGAACCTCCTCCTTGAATTTCTGTGTTGTGGTATTCAGCTCCTCCTCTCGTCAGCCTCTCTCAGCTGTCATGTGTTAATTGCTTCCCTTTAAATTCTTCCCCAGAAGGCTTTTCTGAGCGGCTTATATTACTTCCTGGAGTGTGTGTGCACGCTGATCTGTCCTCCTGTTTGCTTCAAAGCTAAGTGTACCTTTATCTGTTAATATCTGTTTGCTGGATCCCAGGTGACCCTTACTCCCTCCGTATCTTGTGTAGGGAGCCGGTGGTCGTGTCCCCTCACTATTGTAGGGTGCTCAGGGCTTTATAGTCAAGGTTCGTGGATATGCAAACCTCCACCATTCGGATCTTTGCATAGGCTGAGCAGCCAGGGAAAGTGCCAGGTCTTCTGCAGGGGTCTCCCTTGGTTCCTTAGTTTTTGGATCCAGCGAGTCGTTTATACATGTTGCTTTGCCTTATTTCCTGTACACCGTCCATGACATTATAAGCCGCCATAACCGTCTCAAGCATGGATCCGGTTTCACTTTTGGCTGAACGCCTTCAGGGTCTTTCATTGGAGGTAGCTGATCTCCGCAGGACTTTTTCTCAGCTTCAAGTGACCGGTTCAGCTGGCGTTCATGGAGTTTGCTCTGAGCCTAAGATCTCGCTCCCGGATACGTTCTCCGGGGGTAGTGAGAATTTTGTGCGTTTTAGAGAGGCTTGCAAACTCCATTTTCGCCTTCTTCCCCATTCTTCTGGTGATGAGGAACGGAGGGTGGGGATCATTATATCGCTGCTCAGGGGTAACGCTCAGTCCTGGGCCTTTTCGCTGCCGGAGGGGGCACGGCCCCTCCGTTCAGTGGATGAATTCTTTTTAGCCCTGGGTCAGATATATGATGATCCGGATCGTATTGCTCTGGCGGAGTCTAGATTACGTCTCCTATGCCAGGGTAAACAATCCGCAGAAATATACTGCTCAGAATTTCGGAGATGGGCAGCTGATACTGGTTGGAATGATGCTGCACTCCGAAGTCAATTTTGCCATGGTCTTTCAGAGGGATTGAAAGATGCATTCGCCTTTCATGAAAGGCCTATTTCTTTGGACTCTGCTATGTCTCAGGCCGTTCGTATTGACAGGCGTCTTAGAGAGAGAGGAGAGATCTCTCCTTCCTGTCATACTCGGTCCCAGGACTGTGCAGCGGTCCCATTCTCTGCGCAGGGGTCTCAGTCGCTGTCAGCCCCTTCTGAGCAGGAGCCCATGCAGCTGGGGTTGATTGCTTCTGACAATAAAAGATTCAGCCCGCATGGGACGGTTTGTTTTTGTTGTGGAGGTATTAATCATTTGGCAAATATTTGTCCCTCTAGGAGATTCAGGCAGTTCTCTGGGTATAATAAAGAAACAAAGAGGAAAAAATCTTTGAAAAATGTTCCGTCTGTTACTATTGGCAGGGTTGAGGCGGAGATTGAAGGTTTTCCGTTTACTTGTAGTTCCCGTTTTGTCCTGCCGGCTAGGGTGGCGCTAGAGAGCAAGAACATTTTTTGTGAGATTTTTGTGGATAGTGGAGCAGCGGTCAATCTCATTGATAATCACTTTGCGATAACTCATGGTTTCCAGGTGTGCGCTTTGAGAAAGGATATTCCTGTGTTTGCTATCGATTCCGCTCCACTTTCTCAGAAGTCATTAAAGGGCATAGTTCACAATATCCGTTTAATTGTGAGTGATGCTCATGTTGAGGATGTGTCATGTTTCGTCCTTAGCGGTTTGCCGACTCCTCTAGTGTTGGGGCTACCCTGGCTCACTAAACATAACCCCACCATTGATTGGCAAGCGAGGCAAATAAATGGTTGGAGTGACTTTTGCAGAGAGAATTGCCTCACGACATCTGTTTCTGAGGTTGCTACTAAGACTGTACCATCTTTTCTCTCTGAATTTTCGGATGTCTTCTCTGAGAGTGGAGTTCAGGATTTGCCCCCGCACAGGGAGTACGATTGCCCTATTAATCTCATCCCAGACGCCAAGCTGCCTAAATCTCGTTTATACAATCTTTCCCAACCTGAGAGGATCGCTATGCGTGCTTATATCTCTGAGAGTCTGAGAAAGGGACACATACGACCCTCAAAGTCACCTGTTGCCGCTGGTTTTTTCTTTGTTAAGAAAAAAGATGGTTCTTTAAGACCTTGTCTGGATTTCAGGGAGCTGAACAATATCACAATTCGTGACCCTTATCCGCTTTCTCTGATCCCGGACCTATTTAACCAGGTTGTTGGGGCTAAAGTCTTTTCCAAATTAGATTTAAGAGGGGCATACAACCTGGTCAGGGTCAGAGAAGGGGACGAATGGAAGACGGCCTTCAATACCCCTGAGGGCCATTTTGAGAATTTGGTTATGCCTTTTGGTTTGATGAATGCCCCAGCCGTTTTTCAGCATTTCGTGAACAGCATTTTTTATCATTTGATGGGAAAATTTGTATTGGTGTATTTGGATGACATTTTGATTTTTTTCTCCCGATTTCAAAACTCATAAGGAACATTTACGTCAGGTCTTGCTCATCCTGCGGGAGAATAAATTATATGCGAAACTGGAAAAATGTGTGTTTGCGGTTCCAGAAATTCAATTTCTGGGGTTTCTTCTCTCCGCTTCTGGTTTTCGCATGGACCCCGAGAAGGTCCGCGCTGTGCTTGAGTGGGAGCTTCCTGAGAATCAAAAGGCGCTGATGCGTTTTTTGGGCTTTGCCAATTATTACAGGAAGTTCATTTTGAATTATTCTTCTATTGTTAAACCACAGAAAGGGGGTAGATTTTTCTTCTTGGTCAGTAGAGGCGCGTAACGCTTTTTCTGATATCAAGGAGAGTTTTGCTTCCGCTCCCATCTTGGTGCAACCTGATGTTTCGTTACCCTTCATAGTTGAGGTTGATGCTTCTGAGGTGGGTGTGGGGGCGGTCTTGTCTCAGGGTTCCTCTCCTGCCAATTGGCGACCGTGTGCCTTTTTCTCAAGAAAACTCTCCTCCGCAGAGAGAAATTACGATGTGGGAGATAGGGAATTGTTGGCCATCAAGTTGGCTTTTGAGGAATGGCGCCATTGGCTAGAGGGAGCCAGACACCCTATTACCGTATTTACTGACCATAAAAATCTGGCCTACTTGGAGTCAGCCAAGCGTCTGAACCCGAGACAGGCCAGATGGTCGTTGTTCTTTTCTAGGTTTAATTTTGTTGTCACGTTCCGCCCTGGAGTTAAGAATGTGAAGGCAGATGCCCTGTCACGTTGTTTTCCGGGAGGCGGGAATTTTGAAGACCCGGGTCCCATTTTGGCTGAAGGTGTGGTGGTCTCTGCTCTTTTTCCTGAATTGGAGGCAGAGGTGCAGGCAGCCCAGTCAGAGGCTCCTGATCTTTGTCCTCCTGGGAGGTTGTTTGTGCCTCTCGCTTTAAGACACAAGATTTTTAAAGAACACCACGATACGGTCCTTGCTGGGCACCCGGGGGTAAGAGCCACACTGGATCTCATCGCTCGGAGATTCTGGTGGCCTGCGCTTCGTAAGTCGGTTGAGGGTTTTGTGGCAGCCTGCGAGACTTGCGCTCGTGCCAAAGTCCCTCATTCACGGCCATCAGGTCCTCTCCTTCCCTTACCCATTCCTTCCCGTCCTTGGACACATCTGTCCATGGACTTTATCACGGACCTGCCTCGTTCCTCGGGGAAGACTGTGATTCTGGTGGTGGTGGACCGTTTTAGCAAAATGGTGCATTTCATCCCTTTTCCTGGTTTGCCCAATGCTAAGACGCTGGCGCAGGCATTTGTTGATCACATTGTCAAATTGCACGGTATTCCTTCAGACATAGTCTCTGATAGGGGCACGCAGTTTGTTTCCAGATTCTGGAAGGCTTTCTGTTCTCGCTTGGGGGTTCGGTTGTCATTCTCTTCTGCTTTCCACCCGCAGTCGAATGGCCAGACAGAGCGCGTCAATCAGAATCTGGAGACATATCTGCGTTGTTTTGTGGCGGAGAATCAAGAGGATTGGTGTTCTTTTTTGTCCCTTGCTGAGTTTGCTTTAAATAACCGTCGTCAGGAGTCCTCTGATAAGTCACCATTTTTTGGTGCATATGGGTTTCATCCACAGTTTGGGACTTTCTCGGGAGAGGGGTCTTCTGGTTTACCTGATGAGGACAGATTCTCCTCGTCTTTGTCATCTATTTGGCAAAAGATTCAAGATAATCTAAAGAGCATGAGTGAGAGATATAAGCGTGTGGCTGATAAGAGACGTGTGCTTGGTCCGGACCTGAATGTTGGTGATCTGGTGTGGTTGTCTATCAAGAATATCAAATTGAAGGTTCCCTCCTGGAAGTTGGGTCCTAGGTTTATTGGGCCTTACAAAATCCTGTCTGTCATCAATCCTGTTGCATACTGTCTTGATCTTCCTCAGACTTGGAAGATCCATAATGTTTTTCATAAGTCCTTATTGAAACCTTATGTTCAACCCATCGTACCCTCGCCTTTGCCTCCTCCTCCGATTATGGTTGATGGGAATATTGAATTTCAGGTATCTAGGATTGTGGATTCTCGTCTTGTCCGCGGTTCTCTTCAGTACCTTGTTCAGTGGGAGGGGTATGGTCCTGAGGAGAGGATGTGGGTCCCAGTGACGGACATTAAGGCCTCTCGTCTCATCAGGGCTTTCCATAGGTCCCATCCTGAGAAGGTGGGTTCTGAGTGTCCGGAGTCCACTCGTAGAGGAGGGGTACTGTCACAACCAGACAGCTGAGAAGCTCTGACAGAGGCCTTTCAGAACCTCCTCCTTGAATTTCTGTGTTGTGGTATTCAGCTCCTCCTCTCGTCAGCCTCTCTCAGCTGTCATGTGTTAATTGCTTCCCTTTAAATTCTTCCCCAGAAGGCTTTTCTGAGCGGCTTATATTACTTCCTGGAGTGTGTGTGCACGCTGATCTGTCCTCCTGTTTGCTTCAAAGCTAAGTGTACCTTTATCTGTTAATATCTGTTTGCTGGATCCCAGGTGACCCTGACTCCCTCCGTATCTTGTGTAGGGAGCCGGTGGTCGTGTCCCCTCACTATTGTAGGGTGCTCAGGGCTTTATAGTCAAGGTTCGTGGATATGCAAACCTCCACCATTCGGATCTTTGCATAGGCTGAGCAGCCAGGGAAAGTGCCAGGTCTTCTGCAGGGGTCTCCCTTGGTTCCTTAGTTTTTGGATCCAGCGAGTCGTTTATACATGTTGCTTTGCCTTATTTCCTGTACACCGTCCATGACAGCATCCTTCCTTCAGAGGTTGGTTCTCAGTAAAGTTGCTTTTCTGGCAGCTTTCACCCACAGGGAAGGTGTCTCCCTGGAGAGGAATCCCTTTTTCCTGCTTTGGCTGGTGTAGGTTACACACGGACAGCAGCATGCCAAGAAGCACCCTCTAGCCAGGGGAAACTGGGGCCAGTCCACCACCTGGCAACAACTACTAAGGATAGCCAGTTATCTATTTCCTACCCATACACAAACTTTTGGAATACATATTCCATTAGTCATTTGTATCACTGACACTGTACAGTTAGTATCTCAGTAAACATCCTAACAACCATACCATATTATAGCCTTAACCACTTAGCATGCCTCCCAAGTGTCCCTTTTTTGGAGGGACAGTCCCTCTTTTTGACCCAAGTCCCTCTGTGATCCTTAAATGTCCCTCTTTTTGACCGGGGTAATTAATGCATAAATGTGAATTCATAAATTTACAAAATTGCTCTTTGCTAAAGTTTCTGTATGGTTTCTACCTGTATATTAGACCAGAACTTCATTATTTTGTGCTATTTGGATCTTAAAATATCTATAATCTGGTGATTTATGAGCTAATATTTAAATGGATATTGAAGTGCAAGAAAAAAAAATTGTCCCAGGGGCTTCACATGCTGTAAAAAAAGTAAAGAAACTTACACTCACCTAATGGTGGGTTCACACTAACGTTAGGGATTCCGTTATGGCTTTCCGTTTTAACGGAAAATAACGGAATCCATAAGACGGAAGGACGGATCCGTTCTTCTAACCATAGACTTGTATTATGACAGAATGCAAAACGGAAGCCTTTAAAAGGCATTCCGTTTGCTTTTTGTCCTAATAGAAGTCTGGGTCCCGTATTGCAAGACGGAAAACAAAGTCCTGTCGACAGGACTTCATTTTCCGTCTTGCATAACTGGACCCAGACGGATCCGTTATGATTCCCCATAGACTTCTATTAAGACGGATCAAATGCCTCTAAAGGCTTCCGTTTTGACTTCCATCTCATGGATTCCGTTATTTTCCGTTATAACCATTTTATAACGGAAAGCCATAACGGAATTCCTAACGCTAGTGTGAACCCACCCTTAGGGTGCATTCACATCACCGTTTAGCTTTCCGTTCTTCTGATAAGTATGAAGAAGAGATAGAGAGAAAAAACTGTTGCATCAGTTGTCATCCGTTTGAGCCATTTCCATCTGAGATCCGTTTTTTTAGATGGAAACAAAAGTATTGCATGCAGTTTTTTCCCGTGTAAAAAACGGATCTCAGACGGAAATGGTTCAAACGGATGACAACTGATGCAACAGGATCCGTTTTTTTACTGGATCCTGTTTTTTTTCTCTCTCTACTTCTGACGATTCAGAAGAACGGAAAGCTAAACGTTGATGTGAATGCACCCTTATTGGCAGGGCTGCCGGACTCACTCTACACAACCCCTTTAAACCCATACGTTGCATGTATGGCACTCTGGTTTAAAGTCCGGCACCATGTACAACTATACATGTACAACTATAATTGTCAGAGACAGTCAGATTCGATTGTCCACGGCCTAAAATTCGCGGGGCTCATGCAAGGGTCATCCATAAATGGGCGTGCCAATGCAGGGCCGGGGCATTCCCAAGGACCGAGTTTTGGATGCCCCGATTCCACCAACCTAAATGTTGGTAAGTATGGTGCTTGGTTGTTACTGAGAATGATAGGATCCAGAAATTATATAGAGGGATCACCATGGGATTATATTCATCCCCATTAGCCTTCTCATAGTGTTTTAGGCGGGAAAATTCCCGCCTAAAATGTGTATAGGATAGTTAAAAATAGATGGGTGCTGGGGGGTCTGGGGCAGAGGTCACTTATTGGGTCAGTGAGTGACCTATGGGGTAATGTTGCTGGGCAAAGAAGCCAGGGATGCCCAGCAACAGTTAGGGTATTGGTGGGATAGTTTTAAGGTCCCCCCGGCTTAGGGCTATATAGTGGCAGGAGCGGGCAGTGTTGGGCTGTCATCCCGACCACATCTGGAGGAAGTGCTGCCCCCGCCCGCCCTTCCCTGTTGAAAGTTTGTGTTGTTGTCACGGCTGTTTTATTAGAAGGAGGGTGTAAAGTCGTTTACTGAAAAGGTGAGCGGACCAGTTAAGTCTGAAGTTTAGGCCGAGCTTATGGCTGGTCTAATTATTGTTTATTAAGTTATTGGTATATTAATACAGTTTTAATTTTGGATTAAGTTAATCTTTAATAAAGCTGAACCATTGGTGTCACAAAGGAGATCCCTTTCACTATGGACCCGTTCGCCTCCTTTTTGTTTGTTTACTTCCTTCATTTCGTCTGTTTGTTCGGTCCCCGAGCGGAGGGGACCCTCTGGAATGCCACAAACCCTGCATCTGTTCAGGAAAACCACATCACAGGAGTGTTTTACAATACTGTATTGTTCTATCCTGGGGAAGTTGGGGGTTGGCTTAGTTTGTAACTCAATCATCTCCCAGGCTGTGGAGGAGGTGTTCTGTACACTATATAATTGGATGCGTGTGCCAATATAGATAGACTTGGTTTACCCAGCATCAAGCCTCGGCTCATGTGTGTGTGTTGGGGGGGTTATACTAGTCCACCTGTATGGCTTAATTGCGGTCCGGCTGAAGAAAAGGGGAACCCGTGACGGTGAGAGTTGGACAGACCGTCACAGGGAGATTTATCAAAACTGGTGTTAGTTGCCCATAGCAACCAATCAGATTCCACCTTTCATTTTCCAAAAGGGCACTGAAAAATGAAAGATGAGATCTGATTGGTTGCTATGGGCAACTAAGCCGTTTTCCCTTTCACCAGTTTTGATACCCCCCTTCTGTATTAACCACTTCAGCCCCGCTAGGTGAAACCCCCTTCATGACCAGAGCACTTTTTACACTTCGGCACTACACTCCTTTCACCGTTTATCGCTAGGTCATGCAACTTACCACCCAAATGAATTTTACCTCCTTTTCTTCTCACTAATAGAGCTTTCATTTGGTGGTATTTTATTGCTGCTGACATTTTTACTTTTTTTGTTATTAATCAAAATGTAACGATTTTTTTTGCAAAAAAATGACATTTTTCACTTTCAGCTGTAAAATTTTGCAAAAAAAACGACATCCATATATAAATTTTTCGCCAAATTTATTGTTCTACATGTCTTTGATAAAAAAAAAATGTTTGGGCAAAAAAAAAATGGTTTGGGTAAAAGTTATAGCATTTACAAACTATGGTACAAAAATGTGAATTTCCGCTTTTTGAAACAGCTCTGACTTTCTGAGCACCTGTCATGATTCCTGAGGTTCTACAATGCCCAAACAGTAGAAAACCCCCACAAATGACCCCATTTCGGAAAGTAGACACCCTAAGGTATTCGCTGATGGGCATAGTGAGTTCATAGAACTTTTTTGTCACAAGTTAGCGGAAAATGATGATGATTTTTTATTTTATTTTTTTTCTTACAAAGTCTCATATTCCACTAACTTGCGACAAAAAATAAAAAATTCTAGGAACTCGCCATGCCCCTCACGGAATACCTTGGGGTGTCTTCTTTCCAAAATGGGGTCACTTGTGGCGTAGTTATACTGCCCTAGCAATTTAGGGGCCCAAATGTGTGAGAAGAACTTTGCAATCAAAATGTGTAAAAAATGACCGGTGAAATCCAAAAGGTGCACTTTGGAATATGTGCCCCTTTGCCCACCTTGGCAGCAAAAACTGTCACACATCTGGTATCGCCGTACTCAGGAGAAGTTGGGGAATGTGTTTTGGGGTGTCATTTTACATATACCCATGCTGGGTGAGAAAAATATCTTGGTCAAATGCCAACTTTGTATAAAAAAATGGGAAAAGTTGTCTTTTGCCAAGATATTTCTCTCATCCAGCATGGGTATATGTAAAATGACACCCCAAAACACATTCCCCAACTTCTCCTGAGTACGGCGATACCAGATGTGTCACACTTTTTTGCTGCCAAGGTGGGCAAAGGGGCACATATTCCAAAGTGCACCTTTCAGATTTTGCAGGCCATTTTTTACACATTTTGATTGCAAGGTACTTCTCACACATTTGGGCCCCTAAATTGCCAGGGCAGTATAACTACGCCACAAGTGACCCCATTTTGGAAAGAAGACACCCCAAGGTATTCCGTGAGGGGCATGGCGAGTTCCTAGAATTTTTTATTTTTTGTCACAAGTTAGCGGAAAATGATGATTTTTATTTTTTTCTCTTTTTTCCTTACAAAGTCTCATATTCCACTAACTTGCGACAAAAAATAAAAAATTCTTTTGCCAAGATATTTCTCTACGGCGATATCAGATGTGTGACGTACGGCGATACCAGATGTGTGACACTTTTTTGCAGCCTAGATGCGCAAAGGGGCCCAAATTCCTTTTAGGAGGGCATTTTTAGACATTTGGATCCCAGACTTCTTCTCACACTTTCGGGCCCCTAAAAAGCCAGGGCAGTATAAATACCCCACATGTGACCCCACTTTGGAAAGAAGACACCCCAAGGTATTCAATGAGGGGCCTGTCGAGTTCCTAGAAATTTTTTATTTTTTGCATAAGTTAGCGGAAATTGATTTTTTTGGTTTTTTTCTCACAAAGTCTCACTTTCCGCTAACTTAGGACAAAAATTTCAATCTTTCATGGACTCAATATGCCCCTCAGCGAATACCTTGGGGTGTCTTCTTTCCGAAATGGGGTCACATGTGGGGTATTTATACTGCCCTGGCTTTTTAGGGGCCCTAAAGCGTGAGAAGAAGTCTGGGATCCAAATGTCTAAAAATGTCTGAATCAGGGTGATCACCCCCCTGTCACTGATCACCCCCCTGTAAGGCTCCATTCAGACATCCACATGATTTTTTACGGATCCATGGATACATGGATCGGATCCACAAAACACATGCGGACGTCTGAATGGAGCCTTACAGGGGGGTTATCAATGACAGGGGGTGATCAGGGTGATCAGGGTGATCACCCCCCTGTCACTGATCACCCCCCCTGTAAGGCTCCATTCAGACATCCGCATGATTTTTTACGGATCCATGGATACATGGATCGGATCCACAAAACACATGCGGACGTCTGAATGGAGCCTTACAGGGGGGTTATCAATGACAGGGGGTGATCAGGGTGATCAGGGTGATCACCCCCCTGTCACTGATCACCCCCCCTGTAAGGCTCCATTCAGACATCCGCATGATTTTTTATGGATCCATGGATACATGGATCGGATCCACAAAACACATGCGGACGTCTGAATGGAGCCTTACAGGGGGGTTATCAATGACAGGGGGTGATCAGGGTGATCAGGGTGATCACCCCCCTGTCACTGATCACCCCCCCCTGTAAGGCTCCATTCAGACATCCGCATGATTTTTACGGATCCATGGATACATGGATCGGATCCACAAAACACATGCGGACGTCTGAATGGAGCCTTACAGGGGGGTGATCAATGACAGGGGGGTGATCAGGGAGTGTATATGGGTGATCACCCGCCTGTCATTGATCACCCCCTGTAAGGCTCCATTCAGACGTCCGCATGTGTTTTGCGGATCCGATCCATGGATCCGTAAAAATCATGCGGACGTCTGAATGGAGCCTTACAGGGGGGTGATCAATGACAGGGGGGTGATCAATGACAGGGGGTGATCAGGGAGTGTATATGGGTGATCACCCCCCTGTAAGGCTCCATTCAGACGTCCGCATGTGTTTTGCGGATCCGATCCATGTATCCATGGATCCGTAAAAATCATGCGGACATCTGAATGGAGCCTTACAGGGGGGTGATCAATGACAGGGGGGTGATCAATGACAGGGGGTGATCAGGGAGTGTATATGGGTGATCACCCCCCTGTAAGGCTCCATTCAGACGTCCGCATGTGTTTTGCGGATCCGATCCATGTATCCATGGATCCGTAAAAATCATGCGGACGTCTGAATGGAGCCTTACAGGGGGGTGATCAATGACAGGGGGGTGATCAATGACAGGGGGTGATCAGGGAGTGTATATGGGTGATCACCCCCCTGTCATTGATCACCCCCCTGTAAGGCTCCATTTAGACGTCCGTATGCGTTTTGCGGATCCGATCCATGTATCCGTGGATCCGTAAAAATCATACGGACGTCTGAACGGAGCCTGACAGGGGGGTGATCAATGACAGGGCGGTGATCAATGACAGGGGGGTGATCATGGAGTTTATATGGGGTGATCATGGGTGATCAGGGGTTTATAAGGGGTTAATAAGTGACGGGGGTGTAGTGTAGTGTAGTGTAGTGTGGTGTTTGGTGCGACTGTACTGACCTACCTGAGTCCTCTGGTGGTCGATCCTAACAAAAGGGACCACCAGAGGACCAGGTAGGAGGTATATTAGACGCTGTTATGAAAACAGCGTCTAATATACCTGTTAGGGGTTAAAAAATTCGGATCTCCAGCCTGCCAGCGAACGATCGCCGCTGGCATGCTGGAGATCCACTCGCTTACCTTCCGTTCCTGTGAGCGCGCGCGCCTGTGTGCGCGCGTTCACAGGAAATCTCGCGTCTCGCGAGATGACGCATATATGCATGACTGTGCGCCAGCCTGCCACCTCCGGAACGCGAATCTGCGTTAGGCGGTCCGGAGGTGGTTAAGCCACACCCCAAAGCCACCACCCCCTTTGTGAGCTTCTCCCGGTGACAACCCTAGATGCGCCATGTCATAAAAACATAACAGAAGATAGACCACCTTCGAAACACGTCACACATTTTAGCCCCCCTTGTTTTCTTGTTTTGTAACCTCTGTTTTTTTTTTTTATAATTGTAAGTCCTGTACTGTATGTCAGCACCCGTGACTGGCTTTTTTTTTTGGTCATTTTTATTACTTGGATTATAAAGTGACGATATCACCATCTCAATGTGATTTTATCGCTGCTTTCGCCTTGCAATAATATAATTTACAGGGGGAATTTCACAGCATGAACATTAATCATCCATATTAACATGGGAGCATATTGCGTATTTGTTCTTGCTTGTAATATAGCAGATGAAAACATTTCACAGTTACATTTCGGAAGAGATTTGGCATTACTTAGAATTAATTTCTTAAAGCTATTAACATCTGTTAAATATGCTGAAAGGAACAGAAAAAGTGCAGCATTCATATAAAAAATGGAGGACATTTATCAGAACTGGAGCAAGAGGTGACTGGAGCAGTTGCCCATAGCAACCAATCAGCTTGCAGCTTTCATTTTCCAAAAGGCTTATGAAAAATGAGAGCTGGAATCTGATTGGTTGCTATAGGAAACTGCTCCATTTTCCCCTTCTCCCCCAATGTTTTTTTCTCTCTCCAAAACTCTGACATTTTAATTGACTTCATTTTATTACTTTTTTCAATTATTATTTGAAATTCACATTTTCATACCCACCAAAGTTTCAGTTGGTAAAATCAGGGCATATAAGTCCTGCCTCCGGGAACGCCCCAAGCCCGCCAGACACATCAACCTATAGGTTTTTTTGTATGAGCCCCGCGCACTTCGGCCACGGACAACAGAATGCTTAGTAAAATGTGCCTTGAGTGGTTAAAAAATAAAAATAAATGTACTCACCTCATCCACTTGATCGCGCAGCTGGCATCGTCTTCTTTCTTGTTCTTTCTGGACCTGCAAAAGGGCCTTTGATGACTTAATCGCGCTCACCATCCTTCCATCTTCATTCAGCAGGACCTGCGCTGACGTCATGAGCGCGATTACGTCATCAAAGGTCCTTTTGCAGGTCCTGAAAGAAGAAGAAAGAAGACGATGCCGGCTGCGCTATCAAGTGGATGAGGTGAGTTATGTTTTTATTATTTTTTAACCTTTAATTTACATTATACTTAGCATTCGGTATTATAGAATGCTATTATTTTCCCTTAGAACCATGTAATAATGGAAAATAATAAAATCTAAAGAACACCAAACCCAAAGCCGAACTTCAGTGAAGAAGTTCAGGTCTGGGTACCACATTCAGTTTTTTTTCACGCGCATGCAAAACGCATTGCACTCACGCGGAAAAAAAACCTGAACATCGGAACGCAATCACAGACAAAACTGACTGCAATTGCGTGCCTACTCGCACCCTGAATGCATCCGGCCCTCACCCGCGACGCCCGTGTGAACGGGGGGGCCTAATAGCAACCAAATGAGTTTCCACCCAGCTTTCCCATATACAGATATGAGTATAACAGAATTTTTATGCACATTTTGGATTTAAAAGGTATGCTCCCCCCCCTCCCCTCGAAGTAATAGCATTCCTCTTGTCAACAGGCTCTGTCTGTATTGCAGTTTAGCCCCCTCTCAAGTGACTGCAATACCAGGCACAGTTTACAAGCAACAGTGGCGCTGTTTCTGGGGGGAATAAAAAGCAATTTTTTGTTCTAATATTGGACAATGTCTTTCCCCCTAAATCCCAAAATGTCCTATCCTTGTTTCTTAAAGGAGACCTGTCACCTCTCCTGACATCTGTTTTAGTGACTACTTGCATTCCCCATGTAATAACAATTCTTATGACTCTGTGTTGTGCCAGTCTTCTATTATTCATGAATGCATTATCAGCAGTTTTCCTTGAAGGTCCAGATGGGTGTTACCAGTTGGAAGGGATCCCTGCACAGTCTGAGACTGGCAGCACTGATTGCATAGTGGCAGAATGTGCAGTGACACGTTCCCAACTGGTAACATCTTTATGGCAAACTGCTAGTAATTCATTCATTTTTAATAGGTTTTTTTTAGGCGTCTTTTGCCCAAATAATTGAGCATCATCAGGTGGTTTTAATTGCATTTTCACCCATGCCTTGTGTTTTATGTAGGAAACTATGTACCCCCTTTGATGTCACTTCCTCTTTAGAGCAGTACACATTGGCACTTAAAAAACACCATAAAAAAACATAGTATGCAATGGCACTTGTGTTGTTTCAAGAGAAATAAAAAAATATATATATATAATAATTAGTGGATGTCTAAAGAACAAAAATTCATTTTTCCCATAGATTTCCATGTATCATCTGGAGTTGGTGTCTTTTGCTTAAAAAGCACCAAAAACCTGAAAACCCTTCAAAAATGTGAAAACCTATGTATGAATGCACCCTCAGGGATACAATTGTACTATACAGTACTACACAGGTGTGGCGGTACTACAATTGGTTTGCAATGTTATGCTTTATAATATTCATGTTCTGTCGCACGTCATGCTATACATTTCGTACACCAGTAGATAGTGTAAAGTTGGCAGTGGTTGACAACAGGAATGGGACATTCCTCCCCTCTTGGTAGGACTATGCTGATCTGACTTCCTGCCAAGGGTGGTTGTGATCTAATTAGAGTCAATTAGTAGGAAGTGAGTGAAGCGAGAGGGAGCATGCGAACCAAAGACTCTTCCAAGCCAGGTGAACCACAGAGGAGGCTCATCTAGAAGGACATCATTGTCCCAGAAAGCCTGTAGGGTCCAAGGCCAAGGAAGATTTGTAAACTATGGCATATACGAGTGAGCAAAGTGATCAAGCTATCAAGACTCCGCTGCAAGGTGAGGGGAAATACGTCAAGACACCATCACCGCAGTACAGGACAGGAATAGCTAGAAGCCTACACCATACAGTGGACACCTACAGCCACAGGTGCCACAAAATGTGGATCTGCAAAAAATACGGAGGTTGGCTGTGTGACGTTCGTGTTGCATCTGTTTTTTTTTGTGGATCCATTGCAACAATGCCTATTCTTGTTTGCAAAATGGACAAGTGTAGGACATGTACTATCTTTTTTGCGGGACTACGGAACAGACATACGGATGCCGAGAGCACAGTGTTATCCACATTTTTTTGCTGACTCATTGACATGAATGAATCTGCATCCAATCCGCAAAAAATGCGTATTGGATGCGGGCCAAAAATAAGGTCGTGTGAATGAAGCCTAAAGCCGTAGGGGAGGGAATCCAGAGAGAGACAGTGTCAGCTATCAAATTTCTAAATGTCATCTTCTGCCAGACACCGTACCCCATCATCTGGAAGGAGAAAATCGCACTTTGTATGAACTGCTGCTGGATGTGCTGCTATTTGATTTTTGCACTCAGTAAAGAAAGACCTTCTTTGTTCAACCATCTCACAGATAGTACATTCTGACCACATCTCATCAGGGCCACTACCACTCCCATCCTCTGCACCTGCTCCACACAGGGCCAGTTCTAGGTGAAATGGGGCCCTGGGGCGAAAAATAATAAGGAGGTCCCCTCCATGACACTTGATGACCGGTGCGGGAGGGCCCCTAAGGACTCGGGGCCCGGGGGCAATTTCCCCCCTTGCCTTAATGGAAGCGCCGGCCCTGGCTCCACAGTGGCACACTGCACCTGCTGTGTATCAGACCCCCTGAAAAGTACCCTATCACTTCTTTTTTGCAGCAGAAAAGTAACTTTTTTTCACAAAATTTACTTAAAATATTAGAAATTCTCCTGACATATCTTCTGTGATGTCAAGTATTTCTGAATGTAAAAAAGCTCTTCTCCCACGACATACCTTATTGATGACCTGTGCAAGAAGTGTGTGTGTGGGCCCCTCAAGTCTCTGCACATTGGTCGCCTACTGCACAAATAGGACCTGCTTCACACCCGTCATGCTACACACCAGTCACAAGATTTGCCCCCTGCAGATAGTGATAAAACCATGCTGCTGAAACGGGCAAACTACATCCCATACCGTACACTGTCCCATACCGTATACCGGTAATCTACCGTACACCCCTATCAAAGTTGCCTTAGCTCCTGCTGCTGGCCCAGAGACAACCCCCTCCCCTATGAGTCCCTATAGAAACACCTGCTATATACAAAATCAGATGAGCCTTCGGGTCTCTCTGTGTGTACCCAGCATCCTTTAGAGAGAGGCCCCCGTTTGAGGTGGAACGATATGCCTCTCCTTCCGTACTGTGTACTCAGCCAAGATCTCCATATGTTAATAGTTGTTTTAAGACAGATTTCTCGACTTCAGACAATTAGAACACAGTCTGTTCTAGAAAACCGCTGACAAAAACAACTGTCACGTCCTTTTTGAAATCTCTCCGCTATTAAAAAGAATCGTTCTTTTGATGAATGTGAACATAAGACTCCGGGAAAGCAGACACTTTGCTAAACGTAGAATTTTCAGAACTTCTGGCCTTCCAGGATTTAACAACCAAGTGCGAGCGAGAGTTTCAAACAGTGTTTTTTACACTAATTAATGTATTTTAGGCTGTGAAATGGACTTGGTAGTGGTAGCGGGGTTGGATGAGGTTTCAGAATAGAGTCTGCTTTTTCCCCCCAAAAAAAGGCACCGAAGGATTGTGTGTGGCTTTGCATCCTAGTACAACTTGTATGGTGCTGTACTGCAATACCAGGAACAACCTATAGACCGTGGTGGCGCAGTTTCTGAAAAAGAAACAGATTCTGTTTCCAAATTGCAAACCACCACTTTAATGTTGTTGCGCAGTCGGCTGTACCTGCGCAAAAAAACATATTCACCTGGTCCCCACCGATCCGTTCCAGCTTCCTGGCTATCTTCACTGATCTTCCAGTACCCATCTATCAACTTCTTCATGAACCGGTTTATATGCACAACTGCAGGCAATGACTGGCCTCGGTGAGGACATGTCCCTATACGGCACATCACTGCCGGGCCACATGCCACTGGGGAACACTTCACCACTGTGGCTGCAGTGGCACACGTAAGGTAGCTGACAGACGGAGACTGAAGGACGAATGAAGAAAGTCACTGAGCTGGCACAGAGTGGCAGGGAATGGGTGACTACTGACCTACTTAGAGACCAGAGCAGATTCTAAATAAATTTGGTGTTCTGCAACTATTTCCTCTGTTCCTCTGGATGCATTTAAAAAAAATATATATTGCATTGTACTTATTTTGAGCTAAAAATCATTATTTAAATTGGTCTATATTACAAATATGGAGCCCTTTTTTCTGTACAGAGCTGAGATGCTCTAATTCAGGGATCTGACTTTTCTCTCTCTTCATCAGCCAGCTAATCTGAAGGGCTCCTTATCTCTGCTCTCTGACATTTCAAAAACAAATTATTGCTCAGTTCCTATATTACTGATAAAAATGTGGCTTAAATAAGTGTTTCTGACCTCTTAGTAAATTAGAGATAACAGTTATTAGATGACCGTCATTCACATAGCTAGTAAACAGTTAACCCTTTGTGACAGAACGACTCAATACTTTTAATAAAGACCAATAAAATTATTAATATTTTAGCCCAAAATGAGTAAAATGTGATCACAAAAAAAGGCGGTATCCGTGTTTTGTGGATCTGAAATTTGCAGACCGCAAAACAGTTACAGACGTGTGACTAGACCCTTATAGGGCTCACACATACGAACGTTGCCTGTTTTGGGGTCCGCAAATTGCGGATCCGCAAAACATGGATACCAACTGTGTGCATGCAGAGCGGAACAGATGGGCCCTAAAAGAACAGTCCTATCCTTGTCTGTAATGCGGACAATAATAGAACATGTTCTAATTTTTTGCTGTACGGCCAGGTAGACAAACAAAGACGGAATGCATACGGAGTAATTTTTTTATTTTTTTATTTGCGACCCCATTGAAGTGAATAGTTCCGCATACAGGCCGCAAAAAAAGCGGAACGGACACGAAAAAATATTACTTTTGTCTGCATGGGCCAACTGACCATTCAACGATTGGAAACATTCCATTCATTCTAGATAATTGCCTAGTGGTTAGCAGAGAGGAGAGCTGCATTTACTTGCGAAGATCACCTTACGGGGCTGTGTTATACATGTATTTTAAAACGGCACCTCTATTGTCATGGTATTGCCTGTAGCTGTGCCTGTAGCTGAGCTGCAATGCCATACATAGCCTATGGAAAAAGGTGGCAGTGTTTGACTTAACTAAGACTGTGCTGCAATACTAGACACAGCCAGTGGTCAAGAGTGGCGCTGCTCCAGCAAAACAGGAAAACTTCCTGCTAATCTCATACAATTCCTCTAACTGTAGCCTAATGCTGTAATGAAACCTTCTGCAGTCCCGCTGCTTAAAAAACGGCTAACGCTTATAGACTTATATGTAAAAAACCAAACATCCATTTGTTATCGGCTTCATTGTTTAAGACAAATCACCTTGCCAGATGTAGCTGGCCAGCTGAGACCTGTCCTAGGTTGCTAACATAGCTTATAAGTTTACACAGCTAGAGCTGCCAATAACCTTAATACAGTTTGTATGTTTGTGTGTTAAAGACAAAAGCAGAGTTATTTACAGTGACTTCATGTTTGGATGTCATATAACTGTTATACAGTGGGATGCGAAAGTTTGGGCAGCCTTGTTAATCGTCATGATTTTCCTGTATAAATCGTTGGTTGTTACGATAAAAAATGTCAGTTAAATCTATCATATAGGAGACACACACAGTGATATCTGAGAAGTGAAATGAAGTTTATTGGATTTACAGAAAGTGTGCTATATTTGTTTAAACAAAATTAGGCAGGTGCATAAATTTGGGCACTGTTGTTGTTGTCATTTTATTGATTCCAAAACCTTAAGAACTAATTATTGGAACTCAAATTGGCTTGGTAAGCTCAGTGACCCCTGACCTACATACACAGGAGAATCCAATTATGAGAAAGAGTATTTAAGGGGGTCAATTGTAAGTTTCTTTTAATTTTCTCTGAAGAGTAGCAACATGGGGGTCTCAAAACAACTCTCAAATGACCTGAAGACAAAGATTGTTCACCACCATGGTTTAGGGGAAGGATACAGAAAGCTGTCTCAGAGATTTCTGCCGTCTGTTTCCACCGTTAGGAACATATTGAGGAAATGGAAGACCACAGGCTCAGTTCAAGTTAAGGCTCGAAGTGGCAGACCAAGAAAAATCTCGGATAGACAGAAGCGACGAATGGTGAGAACAGTCAGAGTCAACCAACAGATCAGCACCAAAGACCTACAACATCATCTTGCTGCAGATGGAGTCACTGTGCATCGTTCAACCATTCAGCGCACTTTACACAAGGAGATGCTGTATGCGAGAGCGATGCAGAGGAAGCCTTTTCTCCGCCCACAGCACAAAAAGTGCCGCTTGAGGTGGGCTAAAGCACATTTGGACAAGCCAGCTTCATTTTGGAATAAGGTGCTGTGGACTGATGAAACTAAAATTGAGTTATTTGGCCATAACAAGGGGCGTTATGCATGGAGGAAAAGGAACACAGCATTCCAAGAAAAACACCTGCTACCTACAGTAAAATATGGTGGTGGTTCCATCATGCTGTGGGGCTGTGTGGCCAGTGCAGGGACTGGGAATCTTGTCAAAGTTGAGGGACGCATGGATTCCACTCAGTATCAGCAGATTCTGGAGACCAATGTCCAGGAATCAGTGACAAAGCTGAAGCTGCGCCGGAGCTAGATCCTTCATCAAGACAACGACCCTAAACACTGCTCAAAATCCACTAAGGCATGTATGCAGAGGAACAAGTACAACGTTCTGGAATGGCCATCTCTGTCCCCAGACCTGAATATAATTGAAAATCTGTGGTGTGACTTAAAGAGAGCTGTTCCTGCTCGGAAGCCATCAAACCTGAATGAATTAAAGATGTTTTGTAAAGAGGAATGGTCCAAAATACCTTCAACCAGAATCCAGACTCTCATTGGAACCTACAGAAAGCGTTTAGAGGCTGTAATTTCTGCGAAAGAAGGATCTACTAAATATTGATTTCATTTCTTTTTTGTGGTGCCCAAATTTATGCACCTGCCTAATTTTGTTTAAACAATTATATCACACTTTCTGTAAATCCAATAAATCTAGACCAATCACAGCCAGCCTCAAACACAGCAGAAGTATAGACCAATCACAGTCAGCTTCACACACAGCCTGCTGCTAGAAATTATTATTCACCAGAAAGAGAAGCTGAACAGACATTCACTCCACTAAGAGCTGTGTTTTATAGAAGCAGAGAGGCCAAAATAGGTATTTAAATCAGTTATATAATGTTCCTACTGCTAATATAGCGATTAGAACTGTATACTGAACCAGTTTACTTAAAGTTCCACCAATTGCAAACTACAAAGTTCACAATCAAAATTCAAATTCAATATTGCAATCCAAATTGCATACAACCATACCAGATCATACTGAACCAATCTGCAAATAGCTACTGCTAACTGCATACTGCAAATTGTGACCAAATTTAGCAACTGAACTATTAGTTAGACCTCAGATATACCTCTCAGAGAGATTATAAAGTGCTTAAATAACCTAAAGTGAGAGTACAGATACTCAAGAGAGAAATATATCCAACATTGTATGTTGAATGAGAAGATTGAACCACCATCTTATGCATACCGCCATTTTATGAACCTTTATGCAACACGTGTTTTGTACATGGACTATCTGCTGCGGAGGCGGCAGTGTTATATATGAAGAAAAGTAGAAGTTAATCAAGAAGTTATTTCAAGCATTCGGTGTGCTCTTTAAAACTACTGTTTCCATAGAACGGCGCTAGAGGAATTACAGAGAAAGGCCTCATGCACACGACCGTTCCGTGTTTTTGCGGGTGCAAAAAATGGAAGCCGTCTGTGTGCCCTCCACAATTTGCGGAACGGAACAGACGGCCCATTGTAGAAATGCCTATTCTTGTCAGCAAAACGGACAAGAATAGGACATGTTCTATTTTTTTTGCGGGGCCACGGAACGGAGCAACGGATGCGGACAGCACACAAAGTGCTCTCCGCATTTTTTGCGGCCCCATTGAAGCAAAAACGGCGGCTCGGATGCGGACCCAAACAACGTGTGTAAGAGACCTAATAGACAGTCTGGTTAGACTAAATTCTTCTAATGCCACAACGCAAAAGGCACTTGATAGTGCTGCGCCTGCCACACCAGACCCATAAACTATTGTTTCTGCCATCTGGTATTAAATGGCTTTAAAAAGCAACCTGAAGGTCAAGTGATTTATTTTTCGTTGCCGGAACATTTGGATAAAATTTCATCTTGATGACAAGAACATATGCATTATCATAAGACCTGGGGTAATGATTAGAGGGCTGCGTACATCAGAGCGTTCACCCTGCCAGGAAAACATAACCTTTATAGGAAGCATTTATCGCTCTAGAAACCCGAGTTTCATAAGTGACTTTTTTTTTCCCAATGTATTTCTGGAACGCAAACGGCGATAAATCAATGTCGGGTCACATAAGGATTTTATTCACAGAACAGAAAGGTCTCATTTAGGCAAACATCACTGTAAAAGAGCAAATAACACAATTGGCAGCAAGTGTTTAATTCTCCTGCAGCGCCCCCGCAGGAGAAATAAAGTATTACGCACATGTTTAAAAAGTGTGCCCTGCAATTAAAACTATCGGTCCCTGTTTCAGATCACCTGACTCACAACTCGACGAGTCCTTAACCCCTTAAAGACAGGGCCCATTTTTGTTTTTTGCATTTTAGATTTTTTTTTCTCCACACTTTCCAAGAACCAACTTTAAAAATGTTACATTCACATAGCCATATGAGGGCTTAATTTTTGCAGGCCAAGATGTATTTTTTAATGGCACCAATTAATTTACCATATCTTGTAATGGAAAACAGGAGGGGGGGAATCTTTGTGGGGTAAAATTGTGGGGGGAAAAAAACAAAATTCCGCCAAGGTTCTTTGGGTTTTGATGCTACGACGTTTACTGTGCTCTAAGAATGACATGATGTCTTTATTCTGCAGGCCAATGAAAAAATAAATCTTTGCGTCACCATTATCTGACAGCCATTAACTTTTTTTATATTTCCATATCTACAGAGCTTTATGAGGGCTTTTATTTTGCAGCACAAACTATGCAAAAATGCTACAATTTTTGGAGTATGTACGGCTGTTTGATCAATGTAAGGCTACTTTCACACTCGCGTTTTGGCTTTCCGATTGTAAGATCCGTTCAGGGGCTCTCAGAAGCGGTCCAAAACGGATCAGTTTTTGCCTTAATGCATTCTGAAGGGAAAAGGATCCGCTCAGAATGCATCAGTTTGCCTCCGTTCAGTCTCCATTCCGCTTTGGAGGAGGACACCAAAACGCTGCCTGCAGAGTTTTGGTGTCCGTTTTGATGAAACTGAGCCAAACGTCCTGGCACACAATGTAAGTCCATGGGGACGGATCCGTTTTCTCTGACACAATCTGGCACAATAGAAAACGGATCCGTCCTGACACACAATGTAAGTCAATGGGGACGGATCCGTTTTCACTGACACAATCTGGCACAATAGAAAACGGATCCGTCCTCCATTGACTTTCAATGGTGTTCAAGACGGATCTGTCTTGGCCATGATAATACAAACGGATCAGTTCTTAACTGATGCAGACGGTTTTATTATCTGAACTGATCCATCCATGACAGATCCGCACAAAACACCAGTGTGAAAGTTATTTAATATTCTTTTTGGTGGGGACAAGGTGACAAAAAAATGTTGAATTGCATGTTTTTATTTTTTTTTCAGGTTATGGCATTCAGGCGTGGTGATATCTGTTATGTTTATTTTTTATTATTTTTATATGTAAAATTGGGAAAGGGGGGATTTGAATTTTTAATATTTTAATATTTTTTAAAAAAGTTTTTTTTTTACTTTTTAAAACCTTTTATTCAATTACTTTTAGCCCCCCTGGGGGGCTATAACCTGACACCTTCTGATTGCTTGTCCCATAGATCATAATAGAGAACTTTTATGGAGAATGGAATTCTGCTGCTCTGCCTGCTGAGCCGTGCCTCATGAACTGCTTTACGGGCAGCTTGCTATGACAGGCCTGGGATCCTTCAGCAGGCCCCAGGCTGTCATGGTAACTGATTGGAGCCCCGGTGGGAGCCTCCTTTCTCTGACTAACCTCACAGTTGCCGCAATCAGTATTGACCGCAGCATCTGAGGTGTTAAATGACCGGTTTCGGCATCATTGCCGATCTCGGCTAGTGTGGCTGTCTTTCTGCTGTATTTTACAGCCAGCATCAGCCATCTATGAAGCTGGCTCAGCGCAAGCAGCCTGCTCCATACAAGACCTTGTGCATAATACTGCACATGTAAGGCATTATGCATTAAGCGGTTACCCAGGTTTTTTTTTTTAAATATCAGTAGCAGCCTGTCGTACTTATCCCATCCCTGTCGATCCTTGACCTCCTGGGTGCCTGGCTCCCTTCTGTGATCTGCCATTCCCTGTCGTGTATACTTTTGGACAGACGAGGTCACGTGCACTGCTACAGTCAATGACTGGCCTCAGTAATAATGTGTTCACAAGCAGCACATGAGCCAGTAGTGACGCTTGCCATTCCTCCATTATTCCTTCTAGAAGCTTATGAATGAATTGGTAGCAGTCTGCAATGAAGGTCCATCTGTTTGTTACCAGTTGAAGGTGTGTCCTTGCAGAGTGTGCCACTATCCACTCAGTGCTGCCAGTGTCAGACTGTGCAGAGACACCCCCCCCCCCCAACTGGTAGTGTAGTACCCCACATTTGGTGGTACTATAATGTTGTATATAGTTTTGCATTACTTTATATTATATTGTTATGCATTTTGTATTGTATTATATGGCCGTAGCTACCAGCAATGAATGTCTGTCAATGGTTGGCTAACCACCCTGTTCCTACCCTCTAGGTAGGGGTGGGCCTGTCCTGCTTCCTTCCAGGAGGGGGACTTCCTGTGTGTCCACTGAGAGGAGAGGAAGCTCAATGCAGAGCTCCTGCTCCTAAGCAAGGTTCTCCAAAGAGATCACTTATTATTTAGCCTCAAGTGAATCCTAGCGAATGCTAGGCCAGTACGACCTAAGGGCTCAACTGCAGCCATCCCACTGCCCTCCTTGACCCTTACTGGTGCCAGAGAAGATTGCACTTAAAATCTGCTGCTACTGAATGTATTTGAAGATCTACGTTGCACTTAGTAAAAAATACTTTGTTATGTTTAAGGCCTCATGCACACGACCGTTGTTGTGTCCCGTGTCCGTTCCGTTTTCCGTGATTTTCTGCGGACCCATTGACTTTCAATGGGTCTGTGGAAAACTCGGCTAATGCACTGTTTGTCATCCGTGTCCGTGATCCGTGTTTCCAGTCCGTAAAAAAAATATGACCTGTCCTATTTTTTCACGGACAACGGTTCGCGGACCCATTCAAGTCAATGGGTCCGTGAAAAAACATGGAGGCACAAGATTGTCATCCGCATCTGCGCATCCGTTTTTTTCCTATCATTTGCATGGCAAACTTGACTTAGATTTTTTTTTACTTTCCTTCATGGTGATCCTCCAAAAATAAAGGAAGAAACACGGAAACAAAAACGGATACGGATCACGGAACAACGGAACCCCTTTTTGCGGACCGAGAAAAACATGAGGCCTGTGCATGAGGCCTTATTTTCACTGTTCCGATTCTCAGGGAGAAACTGCCTGAGGAAGTACACCATGACATAACACTTCATAAGGGCCACTACTCCTCCCATCCACTGCTCAATGCAGTAGCACCCAGCTGGACCTTCATTACAAACCGCTACCAAGGTATAATAGAGGGATGGAACAACACAGAGTCATAAAAATAGATGCTTCAGAATTGTTATTACATAAGGATTGCAAGTATTTACTAACATAGACGTGTCCGGAGAGGGGACTGGTCCTCTATAATGTATTTCTGTCAGCACTTCTGCATCACGGGGGTCCTGGGTTTGAATCTGATGAGGGACAGCACCTGCAAGGATAACCTCTGGGCATTCTAGACAATGCTGATAAGGTTTCTTAAGAAATAAACCATAGAAGCGTATTATTAGTAAACTGCAATCCTTCCGAGGGGCATGCAATCTATGTACAGGATCATAGACTATGTTGGCGCTGGGATGACAGTTTCCTGTAAGATCGTAGACGACCATTATGTACCAAGTCCTGGACAGCAGCATCAATCCATTTCTAGATTATTGCTCGGGCCTCCAATGTCAATCTATAAATCTTAAATTTACCATGTATTCTCGAATCAAAGCGCTAATGTTCCCGAATCGATATACAGCCCCACATAAACCACAAGCAGTAATGATGAATAAAGCATTTCTTGTATTAATTGTAAATAATTGATCTGTAACCGAAGAACATCTGACGTTCCAGGGGGGATTGCGAACTGTCAGTGGCAGAGGAACGGGATTATCAGCCAGTCTATTCCCCACCGCTCTCGTAGGATTTCTGCAAGCTGACTGTAAGTACCCTCCAGTAATGGATGTGCTGGCAAGGCTGGGACCCGCAGCGATTACACGATGGATGAAAAGAAGTCGTTCAGGGCAGGATGCATTGTCACGTAACTTTCTCATCCTCTTGTCATTACCTCTTTTTGATTTCCTCGGTACCAAGCCCCCGGTTCACATTCATTATATCCCAAATGAGGTATAACGCGGAATCCGCCGTCCAGTGTTCAGCGCACTGTGCAGAATAGTAATAACTTCCACTTATACATTATTAATAAAAAAGCTTTCTTTTTCATTTTTTCGTACTGACAGGAGTACAGGAGAATTGATAGCACCGTGGCGGTTAGGATGCAATATGTTTTCAGACAGTCACTGTTACAATGAGTACAAGAGCAATGCTATGCTCCAGCAAGTACTACAGACGTAGAAAACATCCTCTAGATACGTGTTCCATCATCTCATGTATATTGTAGACTGGTAATACAGATCGCATCATAGCCACGTTGATGGGGACAATGCCGAATACTGGAATCTCATCGACTGCAATGGAAACAGCTCAAGTTTTCTCTAATACTGCTACCTGTTC
Organism: Bufo gargarizans; assembly: GCF_014858855.1. Taxonomy (NCBI): domain Eukaryota; kingdom Metazoa; phylum Chordata; class Amphibia; order Anura; family Bufonidae; genus Bufo; species Bufo gargarizans. Next base: position 75,145 of record NW_025334420.1, read on the forward strand.
AAGATAGGGGCACCATTTATCAATCGAAGCTGGACTTGTTGCAAGGGTTGCCACCGTTACTACCAAAAATATTGGCCACATAAAAGAGTCCATGGGGGTCAAAGCCAACATCTTTGGTTGTATAGTATATTGTAGAGGTCAGTATTAAAATCCCTGGTGGTCTAGGGCAGCGAATGGATTAAAGCAGGGGTGTCAAACTCAAATTCATCGGGGGACGCATCAGCAGTTTGGTCACCGTCAAAGGGCCGGTTGTATCGGACTTATGGGGGATCTGTGGGTGACACTTATGGGGGATCTGTGGGTGACACTTATGGGGGATCTGTGGGTGACACTTATGGGGGATCTGTGGGTGACACTTATGGGGGATCTGTGGGTGACACTTATGGGGGATCTGTGGGTGACACTTATGGGGGATCTGTGGTGACACTTATTGGGCTCTCTGGATGGCACTGTTATGAGGATCTGTGTATGACAGTTATGGGGGGATGTGTGGATGACACATATATAGCATCTTATGCTATGTGTCATCCACAGATCCCCTCCATAAGTGTCCCTGTAGTGTAGTGAATGACCCTCAATACATGGCTGGGGGCCGGCATCTGCTTTTATAATGACAGCGGGGCCCGTGCAGTGACTATTCTACTACACGGGCCCCGCTCACTGTATAATCGTATCTCTAATAGTAAATTGTTGTGCATATAATCACATAATGAGCGCTGTTTAGTACTTACAACTACAAGCGCTCGCCGCTCGGTAGGTAGGAGGGAGGAGGCAGGCCGGGAGGACAGGCGCTGGCAGCGTGAGTCATACGTCATGCGCCCACGCCGCCTGCTTCATTCATAAAGTGGGCGGCGCAGGCGCGTGACGTATGACTCACACTGCCAGTGCCCATCCTCCCAGCCTGCCTCCTCCCTCCTCTCGGCAAGCGCTTGTAGTTTTAAGTACCGGTAATACACATCGCTCCTTATGCGATTTATTATCACTTCCTGCAGGGGCCGCCTGCAGGAAGTGATAATAAAAGGTGAAGGCTGGCGGCCGGCGGCGGCTACACGGGCCACATGACGAGGTCTGGCGGGCCGGATTGTTTGACACCCGTGGATTAAAGGGTTGTCCCAAGCCTTCTCCAGGATAAGCTGTTACAAAGTGATCACTGGAGGATTGGCCTCTGGGACCCCCAACATTCCTGAGAATGAAGGGACCATGCCTGTGTCGGGAACTGAAGTACAATGGGAGAGCCACTGTGCTGGGAAAAAAAAAAGCACTGCAACCTCCTCATTCTTATGGGGGTACCAGAGGTTGATCACCCACTCGACTCAATGGGAATAACCCTTTAATGCCAGTGTTTGTGACGATATAAGGCATGGAAGGTGTTAATGTCAGAGTCCCTGGTTCTCTAGGGTAGGAGACAGGTTAAAAAAAGCATCTCTGGTGGTCTAGTGTTATGAAAGGCTTCATCAAACCTAGTGTCTGGTGGTCTAGTGCTTGGAGGTGTTAAATATCAGCTTTCCTTGTGCTCTAGGGTAGGGAAGCATCCCTGGTGGTATAGTGTGGTGAAGGATTTCACTATACCTGGTGTCTAGTGGGCTAGGTCATAGACATGTTAATGTGAGCATCTCTAGTGCTCTAGGGTGGTGAAGATGTTAACAAAAGTATCCTTGGTGGTCTAGTGTAATGAAGTTTTTTTTTATCATACCTGGTGTCTCATAGAGTGCAGAAAAAAATCTGTACACAATGAGTATTAATGACCTATCTTCAAAATAAGTAATCAATATCAAATCAGTGGGGTATGGACAACTGGAACCACCAAAAATCAGATGAAGTGATTGGTAGCCGAGCTTCAGTACACCGGCACAGCCACTACACACTGGATGTAGCCTTCTGCTTCTGGCTCAGTCCTCTGTTTTGTTTAAGATAGCTGCTGAAAATAGATGATTGGTGGGGGTGCTAGGTGTTTGACCCCCACTGATGTGATATAGATAAATCATCAATATCCAAAGGATGGAAAACCCTTTTCACCTTAAATCTACATAAAATTTTTATGAAACAAAACACAGGCTTCTATATTGTTTGCATTTAATTAAGTCGTTTCGCAGGTATTTTGAGATTCATGTTGGTTTCTTTTCCTTTTGCGTCCAAAGCTAAATTCATGATTCTGTTGATTTGCTGTTACCATAGTACAACACTCATATGACAGAGTCTGTTAGACCTAAATGTTCAGGTCACATACTGCAATTGATATGGATGATAGATAGTCCTAGAATCGGTAAAAAGTATTCTGGAATTTGAAAAAAGTGACACTAACAGGAGCAGTATTGCTGCTTTGGTGGTCCCACCCCCGAGGATTTATCATTTAAGATAAATCTATATAAATCATATTTCCTCCAATTATCTTAAATTTTTCAAGTCCCAGAAAGTTTGTTTAAATGTTTTTGCTATTCCCTATATCAAATTTTTAGCTGACTATTCTAATAATAATTTTACAACAGATTTCCACTGATAGTAACTGATCTTTATATCACCATCTAATATGAATGTCTATTACAGTGATGGCCAGATCGCATTGTTCGCCCGCGAACACATGAAATCTGCCATCTTAATGCACAAGTCCGGCGATGCACAGTCCGGGCGAACAATGCGAACTGGCCATCACTGGTCTATTATTGGTCATATTCTTTGAACTGCTGATACTTCAATGGCTTACATCTTAGGCTGAGTTCACATCACCGTTTAGCTTTCCGTTCTTCTGATCTGTCAGAAAAAAAACAGGATCATGTTGCATCAGTTATACATAGGATTGCATAGGATATGTTTTTTTGCAGGATCCAGTAAAAAAACAGATCCTGTTGCATCAGTTGTCATCCGTTTGAGCCACTTCCGTCTGAGATCCGTTTTTAAGGGTACTTTCACACTAGCGTTAGAGGAATCCATACGCAAATGGATATCATTTGTTTCCATATCCGGATCTGTCTGACAAATGCATTGAAATACCGGATCCGTCTCTCCGGTGTCATCCGGAAAAACGGATCTAGTATTTTTTTTTCCACATTTTTAAAGGTCTTTTATCCAAAACACTTGGTACCGGCGTTAATACATTTCAATGGAAATCAATGACGCAAGTGTTCTGGAATTTTGGCCGGAGAAAATACTGCAGCATGCTGCGGTATTTTCTTTGGCCAAATACCGTAAAGTGACTGAACTGAAGACATCCTGATACATATTGAACAGAATGCTTTCCATTCAGAATGCATAAGGACAAAACTGAAGCGTTTCTTTCCCAGTATTGAGCCCCTATGACGGAACTCAATACCGGGAAACTTTAATGCTAGTGTGAAAGTACCCTTAGACGGGGAAAAAAGTCCTGCTTGCAGTATTTTTGTCTGCGTCTAAAAATACGGATCTCAGACAGAAATGGCTCAAACGGATGACAACTGATGCAACAGGATCCGTTTTTTTAACTGGATCCTGTAAAAAAACTGATCTAATGCAATCCTATGCAACATGATATGTTTTTTTTTTCTCTCTCTTCTGACGGATCAGAAGAACGGAAAGCTAAACGGTGATGTGAACTCAGCCTCAAAGGGGTTGTTCGGGTTCAGAACTGAACCCGGACATCCCTCCATTTTCACCCAGGCATCCCCCCCTGACTTGAGCATCGGAGCAGTTTATGCTCCAATACACTCCTTTGCCCTGCGCTAAATCGCTCAGGTCAAAGGCATTTTTAGGAGATCCGGTGACGTACTGGGCTCTCCATGGGGCTGCCAGGAAGCCCGGTGAAGTCATCAGCACTGATGGGCGGGCTTTAGCACTGCCCTAGCCAGTAAAATTGCTAGGGCAGCTCTAAAGCCCGCCCATCAGAGCCGGTGTCGTCACCAAACACACTGCCGGGCGGAACCGTCCCCCCGGCAGTGTGTTATGATAAACAAAAGAGCCCGTGCCCTGCGCGATCTAGCACAGGGCAAGGTAGCGCTTCGGAGCATAAACTGCTCCGATGCTAACATCAGGGGGGCTGCCTGGGTGAAAATAAACCTGGACAACCCCTTTAAAGGAACACAGTAAAGAAAACGGTTTCACTCTGTTAGGCTACTTTCACACTGGCGTTTGCTGCGGATCCGTCATGGATCTGCACAGATGGATCCATTCAGATAATAGAACCACATGCATCCATTCTGAACGGATCCGTTTGTATTATCTCTAACAAAGCCAAGACGGATCCGTCTTGAACACCATTGAAAGTCAATTGAGGACGGATCAGTTTTCTATTGTGCCAGATTGTGTCAGTGAAAACGGATCTGTCCCTATTGACTTACATTGTGTGTCAGAAAGGATCCGTTTGGCTCAGTTTCGTCAGACGGACACCAAAACGCTGCAAGAAGCGCAATGGAGGCAAAATGGAGGCAAACTGATGCATTCTGAGCGGATCCTTTTCCATTCAGAATGCATTAGGGCAAAACTGATCCATTTTGGACCGCGTGTGAGAGCCCTGAACGGATCTCACGAATGGAAAGGCCAAAACGCCAGTGTGAAAGTAGCTAGTGTGGGTTCACACTAGCGTTAGGGATTCCGTTATGGCTTTCCGTTATAACATGATTATAACGGAAAATAACGGAATACCCAGACAGCATGCAAAACGGAAGCCTTTAAGAGGCATTCCGTTTTCTTTCCGTCCTAATAGAAGTCTATGGGAAAGCATAACGGATCCGTCTGGGTCCCATTACGCAAGACGGAAAACAAAGTCGACAGGACTTTGTTTTCCGTCATGCATAACGGGACCCAGACAGATGCGTTTTGATTCCCATTGACTTCTATTAGGACGGAGAGCAAACGGAATGCCTCTTAAAGGCTTCCGTTTTGCATTCCGTCATAATACAAGCCTAAAGGCAGAAGAACGTATCCGTCCTTCCATCTTATGGATTCCGTTATTTTCTGTTATAACCATGTTATAACGGAAAGCCATAACGGAATCCCTAATGCTAGTGTGAAACCACCCTCAGGCTTAAAACAGGACCTGAGGGGGTGGAGTATAACACAAGGAGTCAACCAATACCAATGAAAGAAGCTCTGTCTCATGCCCCCCCCCCCCACCCCCCTCAGTCTTTGTACTAGGTATAACAATGTACCAGTGTAGCTTGGAGTGTTCCTTGAAGACACATACTTTGCATTTTCATGATCTCTTGTCTGATACAGTATATATTTAAATTTATAGCAGAATTTTGGAGATTCGCTTTAAATACCTTGCTGAATGCACTGTATGAATCCTCTGCATCGTCTCCTGTCCCAAGTGCATGAGCTGATTTCTAGTCAACATCCATAAGCAGACACGACAAACAGTATAAAAGCATTATATGTATGGCAGGCTGAATATAGATCGCTTGTAAACCAATTAGTCTTCTGTGAATCAATACTATGGCTCCAGTACTTCACACTCAAACAGTTCATTGGTAACTGGATTAGAAGGGTCCTCGCTGGTGCTTAGTGCACCAGAGAGAGCAATTCAACACGACCCTGACTACTGGAGAGATGGGAGAGATCATATCTTGGTTTATATCAATAGTGTTCATCTGAAGCTGATTTACAGCGTTACCACAGTATAGCGCAATATCAGTAGCAAGGTGAAACCGATTGGAGCTTTCCAGTATCCATGGTCTATGATGAATATTTAGTATAAAAGAAAAAAGAAATACGATATAATAGATAGTCAACACGACTTTAGTATTAAGCGTATATAGAAAAGTGGAACACCAAAAAAGAAAACGAGGCTAGCACAAATGATAATGAATGTACGCTTTATTATAGTCTCAACGCGAGACGGAATGTATTAAAATACAATAAAAAACAACAATACAATGGTGGATAGAGAGCACTCAGAATAGTGGTACACCACTAAATAACTCAGAGCTAAAGAAATGATATAAATATCATAAAATGTATATATGGCCCAGACCCGATATCAAATATATATAGCTAAACAAAGCTGTCAGGACAGAGTCAAGATCAAATACAATATATGCCAGAGTATAAAGTGCATAGTGCAAATATAACAAAGTGCATAAGTATATTATATGACCATAAAAAAAAGCCATAAGGTAGATACCTAAGTGGTGAACCAACAGAGCCCCAACGCACGTTTCGCATAAGCTTCTTCAGGGGGAGAGTGTGTATGTGTGAAAATAAAGATATGAAAAAGACCCCAAGGTCTTTTTCATATCTTTATTTTCAATTTTTGTAAGTAGGGTCATTATCGGTTAACTATAGCCATAGGTACGGGGACAGGGTATCTCTACCATCTGGGGATATCCCTGGGCTGAGGGCCTAGGTTATCAGGGACATCTAGAGAGAGTTACTCCCCTCCCTCCTAGAAACCCCTTATTACCTGTCCACGGATTTAAACACCTGAATGACTATAGGTTCCCTCCTATAAAGTGTTTTTCATTATTAGTTAGTATTTTTGTGGCATCCTAATCACAATAGGAGTTTGATGAAAAAAGACTTAAACTAACCCTTTGTTAAGTCATGATCACCATATGAGCAGCTTTCTGCTCCATTACCCAATAATTTATAATAAAGGTATTTTTTTTATGAGCACGCTGAATATTTTGTATACAGCGATAGGGATTCTCCAGCGATTCTGGAAGGACAACTTCCAGCATACCCTGATGCCCTGCGGCTTGTTAATAACATAGTAACATAGTTGGTAAGGCTGAACAAAGACATCTGTCCATCCAGTTCAGCCTATTATCCTGTAAGTTGATACAGAGGGAGGCAAAAAAAAAACCTGTGAGGTAGAAGCCAATTTTCTTCATTTTAGGGAAAAAAAAGTTCCTTCCCGACTCCAATCAGGCAATCAGAATAACTCCCTGGATCAACAACCCATGTAATATTACTACACTCTAGAAATACATCCCGGCCCCTCTTGAATTCCTTTATTGTACTCACCATCACCACCTCCTCAGGCAGAGAGTTCCATAGTCTCACTGCTCTTACCGTAAAGAATTCTCTACTATGTTTGTGAAGAAACCTTCTTTCCTCCAGACGCAGAGGATGTCCCCTCGTCACAGTCCTGGGTATAAATAGATGATGGAAGACAGTGGTGTAGCTTTATGGGTTGCAGTGGTGCCAATTACGGTATATTTTGCTTTATAAGATAAAGTGTGTCTTATAAAGCGAATACCACCGAGCGCTTCCATTATGCAAGATGAGGCAGGGAGTAAAGTGCTGCCATCACTGTACTTACTCCTCCTCCGGGGTCTTCTCAGGGCTGTTCTGCGTCACAGTCACGTCACAGTGCAGCGTGGGCCTGGAGAAGACCGGGAGATGAGAATGCAGGAGAGGATGCCGGACCTGCAGAATATCAGTAGAGCCGAAGAAGTAAGTTATTTATTTATTTTGGGTCTGATCTGAGGTCTGATATGTGGATCTGACTCTGATCTGATGTCTGATATGGGGGTCTGAGGATCTGATAAGGGAGTCTGATTTAAGGTGTGATATGGGGATCTGATTTCGGGATCTGACATGGGGGTCTGATCTGAAAGGTAAGAGGGTATTTTTTGTACTGGCACACATTATAATGGGGTATTTTTGTGCTGGCACACATTATAAGGTGGTACTTTTTGTACTGGTGCACATTGTAAGGGGGTGTTTTAGTAATGGTGCACATTATAAGGGGGTATTAGGGGGCACTTTTTAACTGGCCCACATTATAAGGAGAATTATTACGACTAGAGAACTAAGGGGGACATGACTACTAGTATGTTAACAACGGGGTCATTATTACTATTGGGTGCACTATTAACTTTATGCACTCTGGCAGATAATTATTTCTATTGGTGGGGCTTTAAGGAGCACTATTACTGTGGTGGGAACCCAGGCACAGTATCAGCTTAGCAACAATAGATTATGGGGGACATTATTTTTTACAGCACTATTAGTGTCATGGTGGTCTAGTTTGAAAGAAGAAGATGAGAAGAGAACATCTACATCAGAGGAGACATCACTGCATGTAAGAGGTCTGTGGCGCTGTATTACCCTGTATGTTTTTGTAGAGCTCTATGTTAATATTTTCCAAGTATTTCTTTAACAGTAGGGCCTTAGGCAGCAGAAAGGCAGCAGAAAGACTATGTGTACTCCTGCCTCTTGACACAAGGCACTGAGAGAAGGGGCCCAAGCTGCCTGACACTGGTTTTTACAGCTTAGTTTGCTGTCCACTAAAATTCCTAGATCCTTTTCCATGTCAGTGTTACCCAGTGTTTTATCATTTAGTATGTATGGGTGACTTGCATTATTCCTTCCCATGTGCATAACCTTACATTTGTCAGTGTTAAACCTAATTTGCCCCTTCTCTGCCCAAGCCTCCAATCTATCCAGATCCATCTGTAGCAGTATACTGTCCTCTGTAGTATATATACAGTATATTGTTCTCTCTAGCATAATTTAAATACAGTATACTGTCCTCTTTCGTGTTTATTACTTTACACAGTTTAGTGTTATCTGCAAAAATTTTGATTTTACTATGCAAACCTTCTACAAGATCATTAATAATTATATTGAAGAGAATAGGGCTCAATACTGACCCCTGAGGTACTCCACTAGTGACAGTGACCCAATCTGAGTGTGTACCGTTAATAACCACCCTCTGTTTTCTATCACTGAGCCTTTTAGATTATTTACCACCAACAGTTGAAACTATTAGGGGCAAATTCAATTAGCAACTCCCTTGTGGGTTTATGCATATTTACCAAAATATGTGTTGGCAAAATCGGGATATTAAATCCCTGCCCTTGTGCATGTCCGAGACCGGCCCAGGAACACCGACTTCTGGGTGGGGTTTATATACACAGCCCTCATATTGATGCCAGAACAAGCTTATGGCCTACTGTACCAACTGACCAGTTTGACTTTGGTCTAAATCTAAGGGCTTTATCTAGGTAGCCTGTTGGGTTTCACCTTTTAATCCCTATACAAGTATCTGGTCTTCGCTTCAGGAAAGCTACAAGAACGTATTGAGACGTCTCAGTGTAGTTGGTAGCTGATCCACAAGGGTCAGAGTCACTGATGAGAAGCACCGAGGGTTCAGGCAATATTCATAGTCAGGAGACAGGTGGAGGTCAGGGCAGCATACTAATGTATCCGAGAAACAAGTCCGAAGTCAGGACAGGTGGCAGTGGGTCAATGCAAGAAACATGCTAAGGTCAAGACAGGTCAGAATCAATTGTCAGACAGAAGTTCGGTACACGGGTAGTCAGACAGAATAACACACCTAAAAAACTAAGCAATGTGGTGAAGCTACCTAATATACTCAGGGATGGCCAGCCATAGGCTAGGGAAGAGTTTGGATGCACATGCTGGCCCTTTAAGATACCAGGGGCTAGCATGTCCTATGCAAGAGGCCTGGGGGCTTTTAAACAAGCACACAGGCTTGGGCCTGCAAAAGACAGTTTAAAGGGGTTATCCAATTTCAAGACCCCCCCTCCCACATGTGATGGGCCCCTTACCGGTAATATACCTACCCCGTTCCCTGTTCCCGGCACCGCTCCTGGTCCCCGCACCACCGCTGCTGCTTCTCCCTGCACACGGATAAAAACATCCGGTGTCAGGGGGGAGCAGCCAATGGCAGACAGGGACAAGGACGAGCCTCCCTAGCGTAACCCGCGATGCTAGGGAGGCTCCCCCCCGCCTGCCATTGGCTGCTCCCCCCCAACGCTGAATGTTTTCATCCGTGTGCAGGGAGAAGCAGCAGCGATGGTGCGGGGACCAGGAGCGGCGCCGGCAGCTGGGTAAGAATATTACCAGTGAGGGGGGGTTTATTGAAATTGGATAACCCGTTTAAGGTGGCTGGGACTGCTGCTGGCTGAAGGAAGGTGAGAGGGACCGGACCACCGGCGGAACAGAGGTTCTATCTGGGTGAACCCATGCACACTGCTGCTCCTCTCCTTGTTGCAACTACCAGCACAGAGCAACTCACCCAAGCAGACCCTCCATTCTGCCGGTGGTCAGAAGCGGGCACTGGACCCCAGCGCCACACCTAGTTTATGGGAGGAAGCAACAAGGAGGCCTCAGTCTCCCTCCTACTTCGAATACTCCAACATAGGGCACAAAAATCTCAATATTTTCCCAGAAACTGACACCAATTATAACTGAGATCTATACTAGTTCATAAGTGCTGTAAAGTTTCAGGTGCAAGAAGAGCCAGAGCCCTGGCATCACTGATTGGAAAAATAGGATTTTAGTTCAATGCTGCTGTGTTTTCCATAAAAAAAAAGGGGTTATCCCATCTTAGACAATGGGGACATATTTGTCACAACCAGACAGCTGAGAAGCTCTGACAGAAGCCTTTCAGAACCTCCTCCTTGAGTTTTCTTTGTTGTGCTGTTCAGTTCCTCATCTCGTTAGCCTCTCTCAGCTGTCATGTAGTTGGACTGATTGCTTCCCTTTAAATTCCTCCCCATAATGCATTACTGGGCGGCTTATACTACTTCCTGGAGTGTGTGTGCATGCTGATCCTGTTTTCCAGTCTGCTACAAAGTTAAGTGCTGTACATTTATCTGTTATTTTCTGTTTGCTGGATCCCAGGTGACCCTGACTCCCTCCGTGTCTGGTGTAGGGAGCCGGTGGTCGTGTCCCCTCACTATTGTAGGGTGTTCAGGGGTTATATAGTCGAGGTACGTGGATATGCAACCATCCACCTCTGGGGGCTTTGCATAGGCTGAGCAGCCAGGGAAAGTCTCAGGTCTTGTGCAGGGGTCTCCCTTTTGGTTCCTTAGCTTTGGATCCAGTGAGTCATATATGCATGTTGCTTTGTCTTGTTTCCTGTACACCGTCCGTGACAATATTGCTAGGATATGCCCCCATTGTCTGATAGGTGCGGGTCCCACCTACAAGAAGAACGGAGCAGAGAAAGTTGAGGAGGGCGCACTGCGCATGCGCAGCCCCCCTCCATTCCTTTCTATTGAGCCACCGAAAATGCCTGGTGGTGGACGGACCCCGGGTTTCCAGCCACAACTCTCCCCGGCTCCATTCTCCTTGTAGGTGCGGGTCTCAGAGGTGGGACCCGCACCTATCAGACAATGGGGGCATATCCTGGCGATATTCCCCCATTGTCTAAGATGGGATAACCCCATTAATGAATGGGTTCGTTTTTCTTAATTATGGAAAGAGCAAAGCAGGCAATGACCTCCACCTCTATGCTGATTTAAATGGGAAAAGTGACCCGGTTGAATCGATGAATGGGGGGGATGCATCACACTGTCTACTGATAAGTAAGTCCCAGAGGTGGGAGCGCACCTATCAGACATTTATGGCATCACCTTTGAATAGATAAATACATAAGAGCTGAATAGTGATGAGCGGCAGGGGCAATATTCGAATTCGCTAAATTTTGCATATATTTTGTAGAATATTCGTCGTATATTCGAGATTATATTCTTGATTGCGAAAATCGACAATGTATTATTTGCGTAATGCGCACAAAATACCGGTGTGGGTCACTTGTGCTACATTTTTCAAGCTGGTATAAGTTTCCTGAGACTGAAGAAAATGGTTGGCACTGCAGATTATTAGAATAGCTTTATATGCAGATAGAGTGCTCCAATATATTTGCGCTTGTGAATTTTCGGCAATTAATGATGCACATTTTTTTCCGCAAAAAAATTTGCAACGTGTGACATCACAGCGCTATGTCTGTAGCATGTATGTATATGAACAGCAGAACCTATCAGCTACACGATAGACCAATCTAACCTCCACTGACTATCTCCCCCTAACTATCTGAATTATATATATATATAAGTTAATTGTGTATTGTAATATAACCAAGCACAGAGAACAGCTATGACACTGCTCTCTCTTTCATAACTGCAATAAACTTTAGAAAATAACTGCTGGGGAGGTTCTTATATAGTAAGGGGCAGGCACCTTTTCTATTGGTTGCTAGGGATGTTGCTAAGCTGTGACAAAGCCTTCTCATTGGCCCACAAGCTACAAGAAGGGAGGGATGATCACCTGATGTGTACTGTGCTAAAAATAAATAAATATTCGTCATTGCTAATATACAGCACTATATTCTAAATATTCGCGAATTCTCGAAGTGCCGATGTTTGCGATAAAAATTTGCAATACGAATATTCGCGCTCAACACTAGAGCTGTCCAAATAATGTTTTTTGAACAAAAACTGCCTCCTGGATCTAATCCAGTTAAATGGGTAAAGGAAATGCAGGGACGGGATGCAGGCTTCATTTTTTCTTGTCTGGCTATGATGGAAGTGAACCTGCAGAGCAAACAATTTGTAGGAAAGCCATAACTGGCTCGCCACAGTGTTCGGAAGATGTGAGATGTGGGGAGAATATATATCTGCCACTATACTCTAAATGATTCAGCGGACACGCACTTTGTGTATGGTGTGCTGGCAATATGCAGTACATCTTCATGATATTATATATTTTTCTTTAAATTTGTGTCGTATTGGGGTTCTAATGAATGGGTTTGCTTGTCTGTAAACCAGGACGTGCAGAAAACCTGACTGTAATCCTCAATCCCTTTCTGCAGTATTTATCATTCGCAGTTTCTGTTCCTCTATTCTTCAGTTTCTGGGACAGGAGGTGTCTGGCTGACAGCTGGATTTACTCTCACGGGGCTCCTTTACTCTTACCATGTGCCTCTCAGGTCTCTCTAGCAGTCAATCACAGGCATGGAAAACTTTCTTCTTCCATCCCTTGGATCTGCAGTTCAATAGACAGAAAAGAATTAAAGGGAACCTGTTGCCACCGTAACGGCCCCCCAACTGCCTGGAGTATCTCACAGCTCAGGTCGTCAATGATGTTTTGGATAGTTCTTCTGATAGATAACTTTGTCGCAAAACCACATCTGCATTAACCTTTTGAAGACAAGGGGACAGTGTTCTTGATACTCCACCAGCAATATTTGCCTAGTTCCAGTTAGGATATTCCTGGTTTATGCTCTGGCTTTTCATGTTTGGATCGATCATGTGGTGACAACTCTCAGCTTCATTCCAGCCCTTGCCCCAGATCTAACAGTGCTACCTCCTCAAGTCCATGATCATTCTAGGTGCTTCAACCTGGGAATTCTCTAGCAGCAGAGTCCACACCTGCTTGTGGGGGTTAGAGGTGAAAACCAGAGGATCCCTTACAGGGGCGGATTAAGTGCATGATAGGCCCAGGGCTGTCTACCCAACTCGGCCCAGCCCCCCGCCCTCCATTTTAGTTTTAGTTTTTTTCTGTATGAAGAGGCTGCGCCAAAGTCTCTTCCTAGGCCATATGACATCGTTCACATGGTCTAGGTGCAGCTCTGTCTCATCTGAGTGATTGGGTCTGATCTGTAATACCAAGCGCAGTGCTATCAAATGGACAGGGCTGTGCATGGTAGGGAGCAAAAAGGCTGCGGCGCTCACTTTAACATCGCGGTCTCCTCAAACAGCTGATTGGCGGGGGTGCCAGGAGTCGGACCCCCACCATCTCATAAATCTCTGAGTACAGATTTCATAGATGTTACTGGCAGTCCTATGTTACACCCCACATAACACAGTGAACTATTGTGTTATGTGGGGTGTTACATAGGACTGCAGGTGGGTGACAAATTAAAATTTTAGTTGTCAAATTTTAAATACATACGATTATGATAAAAAAAAGACTTGGAGGAAAAGATGAGACGCAGGTCACACAGCTCTACATATAGGGGAATACATCACATACCTGTTACATCCAGGGACATCTCCTGTCATGTAGACCTTCTCTTTCCTCTTCTCCTCCGTTTGACCCAGACCGCCATGACTAATTCTTTCAGCCGCATCTCGTCTCTACAGAGTTTGTTACACAGACACGTTAGATTTCTCATAATTGGGGTCATTTATCAAACTGGTGTAAAGTACAACTGGGTTAGGTGCCCATAGAAACCAATCAGATTCCACCTTTAATTTTCCAAAGGAGCTGTGAAAAATGAAAGGTGAAATCTGTTGCTGTGGGTAACTAAGCCAGTTCTACTTTACACCAGTTTGATAAATTACCCCAAAGGTCCCTATAGTGTCTACAGCAATTATAATGTCCCATAGAGTGCCCCCAGTAATAATAACACCCTATATTGTGCTCCAGGTAATAATGCCTGTATAGTGTCCCCAAAAATAATGTCCCCTAATAGAAACGCCCCCATATAGTAATTTCCCACACACTGCCCCATATAGTAATTTCCCCCACACTACCAAATATAGTAATTTCTCCCACACTGCCCCATATAGTAATTTCCCCCACACTACCAAATATAGTAATTTCCTCCACACTGCCTCCATATAGTAATTTCCCCCACACTACCCCCATATTGTAATTTCCCCCACACTACCCCCATATAGTAATTTCCCCCACACTACCCCCATATAGTAATTTCCCCCACACTACCCCCATATAGTAATTTCCCCCACACTGCCCCATATAGTAATTTCTTCCACACTACCCCATATAGTAATTTCCCCCACACTACCCCATAGAGTAATTTCCCCCACACTGCCCCCATATAGTAATTTCCACCTCACTGCCCCATATAGTAATTTGCCCCCAAACTCCCCCATGAAGTAATTTGCCCCCACACTGCACTCCCATGAAATAATTTGCCCCCACACTGGCACCCATAAAGTAATTTGCCCCACACTGCACCCCCATTAAGTAATTTGCCCCCACGCTGCACCCCCTGAAGTAATTTGCCCCCACACTGCACCCCTGAAGTAATTTGCCCCCACACTGCACCCCTGAAGTATTTTGCCCCCACACTGCACCCCCTGAAGTAATTTGGCCCCACACTGCCCAGCATGAAGAATTTGACCCCACACTGCACCCCCTGAAGTGATTTGCCCCCACACTGCCCCATGAAGTAATTTGCCCCATTTAATAATCTGCCCCCCAAACTGATTTGATACCACACTGCCCTATGTCCTCCTCTGCCCCCCCAAAGTTAACACACACAGAAACAAAAAAAAAAAGTAAAGCTAATACTTACCTGTGTCCGGCATGGTGAGGCAGGTGCGCATTCTTCATTGTCCTGTGTCCCTCCCGGCACAGGCGCGCAATTACGTCCTCATGCACACCTACGCCGGGATTTCACTACCGCATAGGCCTCAGGCCTGAAGCCTATGGCGGTGATCGGCGGTGGGGCAGGGAACTATTTGCTCCCGTGCCCCGCCACAGTATGTGGGCATTCGGGTCGGCGTTGGGCCCCCCAGGAATGCCGGGCCCGGGGCTACCGACCTGAATGACCCTATTATAATCCGCCACTGATCCCTTAGGCCCCTTTCACACAGGTGAGTTTTGAGTGCGGGTGCAATGCGTGAGGTAAACGCATTGCACCCGCACTGAATCCGGACCCGTGCACATGATCGGTGATTTTCACGCATCACTTGTGCGTTGCGTGAAAATCGCAGCATGCTCTATATTCTGCATTTTTCACGCAACGCAGGCCCCATAGAAATGTTGCTAGGAGCATTGTTGCTAGGATATGATAGTGATAAGCAACTCCAGACCCCATTAAAGTAAATTCACTGTATTATTTTCCCTTATAACATGGTTATAAGGGAAAATAATAGCTTTCTTAATACAGAATGCAAAGTAAAATCTCGATTGAGGGGTTAAAAAATAAAAAAATTAACTCACCTTATCCACTTGATCGCGCAGATGGCATCATCGTCTTTCTTCTTCTTTCAGGACCTGCAAAAGGACCTTAGATGACGTAATCTTATGTCTTCATTCAGCTGGACCTGCGCTGATGTCACCAAAGGTCCTTTTGCAGGTCCTGAAAGAAGAAAAAAGAAGACGATGCTGGCTGCATAATCAAGTTGTCACGGCTGAGGATGGGGGAAACCCTCAGTCGTGTGATGCCAGATGATGTTATGGCTGCTCTGCCAGGACAACAGGATGGGGAGCAGGTCACCTCCTACAGCGTCCCTAACCTGACCCTAACTCTTAGCTGCATGGGCCGACCTTTAAGGTAGGAGGACCCATGCTCAGGAACCTCGGATCCCTAACTCACCCTCCGTCCGGTCCCTTGGCTAGGAGTCAGGGTAAGACGACCTACTCCTCCTAGGCACGGAGGAGCAGGAGTCTCAATGGCCAAGCTGCTGGGAAAAGGGGGAACACAAACAGCTTTACGGGTATGGCAGGCGAACTAGTAGTTCCACCAACCTGCCACAGCCTTGCTGACTGGATCTCTGTGCAAACAGGAATCCAGAACCGTAAGCTGCACAAAGTCACAAGGAAGGTCCCAACAGAACATCACATACAACATCACACACAAGAAGACATAAACATAACGACAATATCTTTATGACCACAGGGGTGGCTCTCACTGGCAGGTAGAATAGACAGGAGGCTGCTCCAGCCAAGCATGACTGAAGCAACCCTCAGACCTGAACTAACAGTGAGGCTTTAAAGGCCAAGAAGCCACACCCCACAGTCGGACACACCCAGTGACACAACACACACACTGGGAAGGGAGTTAACCCTTCCAGCACCAGAGAAGAGAAACATAGATTAAAGGGGAAGTGACCAAACAAAGATCACACTGTGGCTGTTGCCGCAGGCAACGACATGGGTGGCAGCCGTCCTGGGAGACAGCCCGAACGCCGGGACACTGCCATCACATGTACATCATACCAAACGTTGCCACGGACAGCCACAGTGACAGGAAGATGTCCGTGCGCACCAAACATAAAGCACAGTGCACACCAGACATACAAAAGTGCATACACACACGCAGACAACTCCAAGGGAACCGCACACATCACTGTTGTCCGCGGCAACCGCACTTGAGGTAAACAACATCATGCCTCAAGCTGCGGTTGAAACAACAACCCAAACCGCGGGCAACTGTATGCGGCTCCCAAGGAGTCACGGCCATAACCGTGGCCGTGACACAAGTGGATGAGGGGAGTTTATTTTTTATTTTTTTTAACCCCTCAATGGACATTTTAGTAAGCATTCTGTGATAAGAATGCTATTATTTTCACTTATAACCATGTTATAAGGGAAAAATAATAAAATCTACAGAACACCTAACCCAAACCCGAACTTCAGATAAGAAGTCCAGGTTCGAGTCTGGGTACCACATTCAGTTTTTTTCCCACGCGCGTGCAAAACGCATTGCACCCGCGCGATAAAAATTGAACAACGCAACGCAATTGCGGTCAAAACTGACTGAAATTGCATGCGCACTCTCGCGGGTTTCCTGCAATACACACGCGACGCATCCGGAGCAAATCCTGGACACCGGTGTGAAAGAGGCCTTAAACTAGCCGGCGTCAAATGGATTGTGGCTTAGAGAATCCATATTCTGGTGCAAGACTGTAGGTGGACGTCACCATGCCTGGATGAGCAATGAAAGGGCAAGGGTCCCTTCTTCTGCTGAACAACAGGGTTTCCGGATAGTAGACCCTCACTTCTGATATAAAAGGATAGGTCATCCTAGGAAACCGCTTGAATCTAGAGATGAGCAAAGTTTTCGAATATTCGATTCGCTCCTTCTCTGAACTTCAACAAGAAATTAGATTTTTCACGAATAACTTTGTAACAAATCGCATTCCATTGCGCCCCCGGTCACTTAACCCCTCAGATGCTGCGTTCAACGCTGATTGTGGCATCTGAGAGTCACATTCAGGGGGTTAATCAGGGGTTAAAACAAAAAAATACAAAAAAACTAAAAGAATACATACTCACCTCATCCATTTGATCCCAGAGAGGCTTTCAGGGCCATCTTGATTGAAGAAATTGGGCCACTTCTCGAAAACACTCTGACGTAATTACATCACACGTCGGCAGGAGTGAAAATTGGAGCGTTTTCTTCAATCAAGATGGATGCAATGGCCTTTCCACAATTAAATGGATGAGGTGAGTATGTTTTTTTTTACCGCCATTTCAGGAAAAATTGTAATTGTGACAAATCAAATTTTTCCTGATTGAATTCTACTTCGTTAATTTCGATTTGCTCAACATTACTTGATACCTTAGGCTTGATTCACATATACATTATGGAACTCTAGTAGTCTGTTCCAGTAGAAGACCAGACTACCGGAATTGCCGTATCTGGCATAGCTGGATACTGCCTTGCAATGCCTGATCCCTATTCACTACAATGGGACCTGACAGGAATCCAGAGGGTTTCCGACATAAATACTGTCAATCTGCCAGAGAAAAAATGCTGCATGTGGGATTTTTTTCTGGCAGACTGCCAGCATATATTCTGTAAACCCAACGAATCCCATTATAGGGAATGGGGATCCAATGGCATCCAGTGATGTCCGGCTATGCCAGAAATAGCTCCACTGCCAGCACAGACAACCGGAGTTCCCTAGATGCATATGTGAATGGACCCTTAGTGTGTATCAAAGCCACAAAAAGAATTACATATTACAATAAACATCCTTTATTTACATTTTAACAAAGGCAAAAAAATAACCAATATAAACAATTTCTTTCATATCACAGGTATACAGAAAATCACATGACAAATTGCCAGCACCATCCTAATGAATGCAGGATAGTGCAGTATTTATTGTGATGTTAGTGTCCCTGGATTTATAGAGGATAAAAAATAAATAAATAAAAAGTTGAGCATCAAAATCCTGTTAGTTTTTGCAAATAAGAAATACATGGTGAACCTTATTCCTTCTCATGGATGGCCGTGTTTTATTGGCTCTGCAAATGCACTTACATTGGCATGAAGAACGCAGTGATGGATTTGCAATAGATTCAGCCATACTACAAGCAATGGGTGCTTCCGAACAGGAAATGGCAAGGATATTACGAGCTTCTTGCCTTAAGTGCAGTATAAAACAACTTTAAGAAATCCCCATTGACAGACTCATACATTTAAGTCAGCGCAGCTAATGGAACATTCATTTAAATTTTCTTTTATGGTAATAAGTTACACCGAATACTCAGCAACAGAGCTGGAAACTTTTCTTTGTGTGATATTCATCCCGGGGCATTCAGAGGCAGAGACTGTTAAGAACGTCGTGCTTTGTAGACTTTTTTTTAGTAGCAAAATGGCATTAAACGATCATCAGTTCCTTGTCTATTTACATTTTTACTACTCTTTTCTGGTAAGATTTTATTTGACTTTGCTCTAAAATGAACTACTGGTGGATGTTAAGCATTTTTAACAAATATAAAATACAATCGTGAATTGTGTTTATTACTTTAGTGGGAGTAGAAGAGGATTTGGTTTTATAACCGGAGTTTAATAGTATTCTGTGTTAGTATTTTATACAGTGTTTTACAATGTTGCAAATGATTTCATTTCTTAACCTGTAACTATGGTAACTAGAGCCAGTATTTTACTAATACAGGTAGTAAGGTGAAAGTCAGGCTGCACTACACAGTTGTTTGTGTGAAATATATATATACATCGTCAGTATTTATATATTATATACTCAGTATATATATATTGTGGGGATTCGCTCTGGTAGTTAGGACTAGCGGATGCAGTATAGAGGCAAAGTACACGGTTCTTGAATCAAACAGCGGTGTTTATTCACACATTGGTGTATAACAAAATGCAGATAAGGTTTATCACAAAACGCAGGTGGCTTGGTGTTTGATCACACACATGGAAAGTCCATAAACAATAAAAGTCATCTTTTCTCCTGGGTGTTAATTCACACCCTGTTAACCGTTCAGCCTCATCAACTCCATAGGCCGCCTGTTCGCCTTTAGAGGGGCCTGAGTCCTCCAGCCCGGCTCAAACCTCAAATCCCAGCACAGCCCTCAGTTCACAGCACACAGACTCCTGAGCTCCACTGTCAGAGGGAGGTAAATCCACCACACCTGGCAGTGCTGGCTGGTTTTTATGCCTGGCAAAACCCGGCCTGGAACATGGGAAATAGTCACCCACCCAGCACTTTGACTACTCCCAGTAAGAGCAGGCCCAGATCAGCTATGACAGCCATGCTAAATCTCACAGTGTCAATTAGCAATAGCGTCTGCTGACACATAAAATACCGGCTCTTACTTCACCAAGGCCAGGAACCTCAGTGACACATACCTTCCATCCACAATGATTCCAGGTACCTTCTTACAATATACACTCACCTAAAGAATTATTAGGAACACCTGTTCTATTTCTCATTAATGCGATTATCTAGTCAACCAATCACATGGCAGTTGCTTCAATGCATGTAGGGTTATGGTCCTGGTCAAGACAATCTCCTAAACTCCAAACTGAATGTCAGAATGGGAAAAAAAAGGTAATTTAGAGGTAATTTTGAGCGTGGCATGGTTGTTGGTGCCAGACGGGCCGGTGTGAGTATTTCACAATCTGCTCAGTTACTGGGATTTTCACGCACAACCATTTCTAGGGTTTACAAAGAATGGTGTGAAAAGGGAAAAACATCCAGTATGCAGCAGTCCTGTGGGCGAAAATGCCTTGTTGATGCTAGAGGTCAGAGGAGAATGGGCCGACTGATTCAAGCTGATAGAAGAGCAACGTTGACTGAAATAACCACTCGTTACAACCGAGGTATGCAGCAAAGCATTTGTGGAGCCACAACACGCACAACCTTGAGGTGGATGGGCTACAACAGCAGAAGACCCCACCGGGTACCACTTATCTCCACTACAAATAGGAAAAATAGGCTACAATTTGCACGAGCTCACCAAAATTGGACTGTTGAAGACTGAAAAAATGGTTTCTTGAACATGACAATGAGTTCACTGTACTAAAATGGCTCCCACAGTCACCAGATCTCAACCCAATAGAGCATTTTTGGGATGTGGTGGAACGGGAGCTTCGTGCCCTGGATGTGCATCCCTCAAATGTCCATCAACTGCAAGATGCTATCCTATCAATATGGGCCAACATTTCTAAAGAATGCTATCAGCACCTTGTTGAATCAATGCCACGTAGAATTTAGGCAGTTCTGAAGGCAAAAGGGGGTCCAACACCGTATTAGTATGGTGTTCCTAATAATTCTTTAGGTGAGTGTGTTTATATATATATATATATATATATATAAATCCCCAAAAACTAGGCAGCACTCCAGAATGGCGTGAAAGGGTGAAGACCCCAAACTTTAATCCCCCAGCAATGTTTCGGCCTACTCAATGAGGCCTTTGTCAAGCTCAAGCCGCGTTTTTGGGATTTATATACAGTGGAGGAGAAGCCTGCCTTCCTAGAGGAATTGCACCCAGTACACACCATCTGACTGTGCTGCTGCGGTATTTGTAAGTGTATATATATATATATATATATATATATATAATGTATATATATATATCTATATTCGGCAGGAGTGGCCGGACCTGCGCTGGTGATCATACTTACCTAGTGCCCACTGCTGGGTTCCAGCTCCATCACTCCACCGCTGGCTCTGCAGCTCCCCATCTCTCTCAACATCAACATCCTGTTGATGGGGGTCATGTGACCGCTGCAGCCAATTACTGGCCACAGTGGTGACTTGTCACCAATGCATCTTGTGACCCAGTGATGTGCCGCATTGGTGACTGGTCACCCCTGCAACCAGATGTTGGCTGCAGCACTCACATGCCCCCGCATCAACAGGATGTGGATGCCAAGTGAGATGGAAGTTGAAGAGCCAGCGGTTGAATGATGGAACTGGAACCCAACAGCAGGGATCAGGTAAGTATGATCACCAGCGCAGGTCCGACCATTCTGTGAGGTCTGAAAACATGTTTGATAACCCCTTTAAAATACAATGAACAGAAGATAAATCTAGGTCAAATCAATATTTGAAGTGACCACCCTTTCCCTTCAAAACAGCATCAATTCTTCTAGGTACACCGGAACACAGTTTTTGAAGGAACTTGGCTGGGAGAACTAACCATAGATCTTCTGTGGATGTAGGGTTGCTCAAATCCTTGTGTTATATCATGTAATACAAGATAGACTCAATGATGTTGAGATCAGGGCTCTGTGTAGGTCTGTTTTACAGTGAATTCTGAGATACAGGAACAAAATAGGCTTGACAAGGCTTATATGCATTTACTAAACTATGAGAAAATACATAAAGGATATATACAAAGTATAACATACAGATTAGAGTAAGAAACAGAGTAGTTCGCTTAGGCCAAGAACAAATGAGCGAGATCCCCATTGACCATTTCCCAACATGGCATCTTGCTGACACATCTTACCCTGATGATGCCCTCAATGGAGATGAGCTCTTTGTAATAGACCAGTAGGAGCCTGTATATACTCATTAACTCACTACAATACAAGGAATATCGTTACTTTAAAAGGGCGAAGAAGAATAAAAGGCAAAGAACCACTAAAACTGAATCTTGCTACACAAGGCCATAGCATCACTTGCCGAACTCCATATTCTTCTTTATATCAAAGATAGTTCGTAATGACATTGTCCCAGACCATGGTGCCGCAAAGAGTCAAAAAGTCCCTCTGATACATGGTCGGTGGGTCCTGGTACAGATTTTATATTGGGCCAAGAAGAGCTTCAAGTTCTGCCTCTGCATCTACATGTAGAGATATAGGTTTCCCTGATTTTGTACTTGATCGTATGTGAATGTATCCACAGTATTTTGATAATCGGGCCATGCTCCATAATTTTACATTTCCCATCAGCAAAGTGGACACTTTATCCATAATTAGTTTGGTGTTTGCTACACTAAGCTGCAAACTCTTCACCCATAAAGGAATTGTTTGACCCCAAGAACATTTTTACTGAGGGCCGGGAATGTGTATAAATGAAAGAAGAAGAAAAAAAACTATCAAATGCTGTTCCAAATCAGCAGCAAGGGTCCCCGTAGACTATAAGTCTGTGGTCACGTGCACTGCTGAAGCCATTCACTGGCATAATTGGTGATGTGTCCCTAAGTGGCACATGACCTAGAAGGTTTAGTGGTCAGATGCCGCTTGGGGACATGTCACCATTAGAGTTGAGCGAACACCTGGATGTTCGGGTTCGAGAAGTTCGGCCGAACATCCCGGAAATGTTCGGGTTCGGGATCCGAACCCGATCCGAACTTCGTCCCGAACCCGAACCCCATTGAAGTCAATGGGGACCCGAACTTTTCGGCACTAAAAAGGCTGTAAAACAGCCCAGGAAAGAGCTAGAGGGCTGCAAAAGGCAGCAACATGTAGGTAAATCCCCTGCAAACAAATGTGGATAGGGAAATGAATTAAAATAAAAATTAAATAAATAAAAATTAACCAAAATCAATTGGAGAGAGGTTCCATAGCAGAGAATCTGGCTTCCCGTCACCCACCACTGGAACAGTCCATTCTCAGATATTTAGGCCCCGGCACCCAGGCAGAGGAGAGAGGTCCCGTAACAGAGAATCTGTCTTCATGTCAGCAGAGAATTAGTCTGCATGTCATAGCAGAGAATGAGGCTTCACGTCAGCCACCACTGCAACAGTCCATTGGCATATATTTAGGCCCAGCACCCAGGCAGAGGAGGGAGGTCCCGTAACAGAGAATCTGTCTTCATGTCAGCAGAGAATTAGTCTGCATGTCATAGCAGAGAATGAGGCTTCACGTCAGCCACCACTGCAACAGTCCATTGGCATATATTTAGGCCCAGCACACACACAGGCAGAGGAGAGAGGTCCCGTAACAGAGAATCTGGCTTCATGTCAGCAGAGAATCAGTCTGCATGTCATAGCAGAGAATGAGGCTTCACGTCAGCCACCACTGCAACAGTCCATTGGCATATATTTAGGCCCAGCACACACACAGGCAGAGGAGAGAGGTCCCGTAACAGAGAATCTGGCTTCATGTCAGCAGAGAATCAGTCTGCATGTCATAGCAGAGAATCAGGCTTCACGTCAGCCACCACTGCAACAGTCCATTGGCATATATTTAGGCCCAGCACCCAGGCAGAGGAGGGAGGTCCCGTAACAGAGAATCTGTCTTCATGTCAGCAGAGAATTAGTCTGCATGTCATAGCAGAGAATGAGGCTTCACGTCAGCCACCACTGCAACAGTCCATTGGCATATATTTAGGCCCAGCACACACACAGGCAGAGGAGAGAGGTCCCGTAACAGAGAATCTGGCTTCATGTCAGCAGAGAATCAGTCTGCATGTCATAGCAGAGAATGAGGCTTCACGTCAGCCACCACTGCAACAGTCCATTGGCATATATTTAGGCCCAGCACACACACAGGCAGAGGAGAGAGGTCCCGTAACAGAGAATCTGGCTTCATGTCAGCAGAGAATCAGTCTGCATGTCATAGCAGAGAATGAGGCTTCACGTCAGCCACCACTGCAACAGTCCATTGGCATATATTTAGGCCCAGCACCCAGGCAGAGGAGGGAGGTCCCGTAACAGAGAATCTGTCTTCATGTCAGCAGAGAATTAGTCTGCATGTCATAGCAGAGAATGAGGCTTCACGTCAGCCACCACTGCAACAGTCCATTGGCATATATTTAGGCCCAGCACCCAGGCAGAGGAGGGAGGTCCCGTAACAGAGAATCTGTCTTCATGTCAGCAGAGAATTAGTCTGCATGTCATAGCAGAGAATGAGGCTTCACGTCAGCCACCACTGGAACAGTCCATTCTCAGATATTTAGGCCCCGGCACCCAGGCAGAGGAGAGAGGTCCCGTAACAGAGAATCTGTCTTCATGTCAGCAGAGAATTAGTCTGCATGTCATAGCAGAGAATGAGGCTTCACGTCAGCCACCACTGCAACAGTCCATTGGCATATATTTAGGCCCAGCACCCAGGCAGAGGAGAGAGGTCCCGTAACAGACAATCTGGCTTCATGTCAGCAGAGAATCAGTCTTCATATCATAGCAGAGAATCAGGCTTCACGTCACCCACCACTGTAAGAGTCAATTTTCATAAATTTAGGCCCAGAACCCAGGCAGAGGAGAAAGGTCCCGTAACAGACAATCTGGCTTCATGTCAGCAGAGAATCAGTCTTCATATCATAGCAGAGAATCAGGCTTCACGTCACCCACCACTGTAAGAGTCAATTTTCATAAATTTAGGCCCAGAACCCAGGCAGAGGAGAAAGGTCCCGTAACAGACAATCTGGCTTCATGTCAGCAGAGAATCAGTCTTCATATCATAGCAGAGAATCAGGCTTCACGTCACCCACCACTGTAAGAGTCAATTTTCATAAATTTAGGCCCAGAACCCAGGCAGAGGAGAAAGGTCCCGTAACAGACAATCTGGCTTCATGTCAGCAGAGAATCAGTCTTCATATCATAGCAGAGAATCAGGCTTCACGTCACCCACCACTGTAAGAGTCAATTTTCATAAATTTAGGCCCAGAACCCAGGCAGAGGAGAAAGGTCCCGTAACAGACAATCTGGCTTCATGTCAGCAGAGAATCAGTCTTCATATCATAGCAGAGAATCAGGCTTCACGTCACCCACCACTGTAAGAGTCAATTTTCATAAATTTAGGCCCAGAACCCAGGCAGAGGAGAAAGGTCCCGTAACAGACAATCTGGCTTCATGTCAGCAGAGAATCAGTCTTCATATCATAGCAGAGAATCAGGCTTCACGTCACCCACCACTGTAAGAGTCAATTTTCATAAATTTAGGCCCAGAACCCAGGTAGAGGAGAAAGGTCCCGTAACAGACAATCTGGCTTCATGACAGCAGAGAATCAGTCTGCATGTCATAGCAGAGAATCAGGCTTCACGTCAGCCACCACTGCAACAGTCCATTGTCATAAATTTAGGCCCAGCACCCAGGCAGAGGAGAGAGGTCCCGTAACAGACAATCTGGCTTCATGTCAGCAGAGAATTAGTCTGCATGTCATAGCAGAGAATCAGGCTTCATGTCAGCCACCACTGCAACAGTCCATTGGCATATATTTAGGCCTAGCACACAGGCAGAGGAGAGGTTCATTCAACTTTGGGTAGCATCGCAATATAATGGTAAAATGAAAATAAAAATAGGATTGAATGAGGAAGTGCCCTGGAGTCCAATAATATATGGTTATGGGGAGGTAGTTAATGTCTAATCTGGACAAGGGACGGACAGGTCCTGTGGGATCCATGCCTGGTTCATTTTTATGAACGTCAGCTTGTCCACATTGGCTGTAGACAGGCGGCTGCGTTTGTCTGTAATGACGCCCCCTGCCGTGCTGAATACACGTTCAGACAAAACGCTGGCTGCCGGGCAGGCCAGCACCTCCAAGGCATAAAAGGCTAGCTCTGGCCACGTGGACAATTTAGAGACCCAGAAGTTGAATGGGGCCGAACCATCAGTCAGTACGTGGAGGGGTGTGCACACGTACTGTTCCACCATGTTAGTAAAATGTTGCCTCCTGCTAACACGTTGCGTATCAGGTGGTGGTGCAGTTAGCTGTGGCGTGTTGACAAAAGTTTTCCACATCTCTGCCATGCTAACCCTGCCCTCAGAGGAGCTGGCCGTGACACAGCTGCCTTGGCGACCTCTTGCTCCTCCTCTGCCTTGGCCTTGGGCTTCCACTTGTTCCCCTGTGACATTTGGGAATGCTCTCAGTAGCGCGTCTACCAACGTGCGCTTGTACTCGCGCATCTTCCTATCACGCTCCAGTGCAGGAAGTAAGGTGGGCACATTGTCTTTGTAGCGTGGATCCAGCAGGGTGGCAACCCAGTAGTCCGCACAGGTTAAAATGTGGGCAACTCTGCTGTCGTTGCGCAGGCACTGCAGCATGTAGTCGCTCATGTGTGCCAGGCTGCCCAGGGGTAAGGACAAGCTGTCCTCTGTGGGAGGCGTATCGTCATCGTCCTGCCTTTCCCCCCAGCCACGCACCAGTGATGGACCCGAGCTGCGTTGGGTGCCACCCCGCTGTGACCATGCTTCATCCTCATCCTCCTCCACCTCCTCCTCATCCTCGTCCTCCTCGTCCTCCAGTAGTGGGCCCTGGCTGGCCACATTTGTACCTGGCCTCTGCTGTTGCAAAAAACCTCCCTCTGAGTCACTTCGAAGAGACTGGCCTGAAAGTGCTAAAAATGACCCCTCTTCCTCATCCTCCTCCTCCTCCTCCTGGGCCACCTCCTGTTCCATCATCGCCCTAAGTGTTTTCTCAAGGAGACATAGAAGTGGTATTGTAACGCTGATAACGGTGTCATCGCCACTGGCCATGTTGGTGGAGTACTCGAAACAGCGCAACAGGGCACACAGGTCTCGCATGGAGGCCCAGTCATTGGTGGTGAAGTGGTGCTGTTCTGTAGTGCGACTGACCCGTGCGTGCTGCAGCTGAAACTCCACTATGGCCTGCTGCTGCTCGCACAGTCTGTCCAGCATGTGCAAGGTGGAGTTCCACCTGGTGGGCACGTCGCATATGAGGCGGTGAGCGGGAAGGCCGAAGTTACGCTGTAGCGCAGACAGGCGAGCAGCAGCAGGATGTGAACGCCGGAAGCGCGAACAGACGGCCCGCACTTTATGCAGCAGCTCTGACATGTCGGGGTAGTTGTGAATGAACTTCTGCACCACCAAATTCAGCACATGCGCCAAGCAAGGGATGTGCGTCAAATTGGCTAGTCCCAGAGCTGCAACGAGATTTCGCCCATTATCACACACCACCAGGCCGGGCTTGAGGCTCACCGGCAGCAACCACTCGTCGGTCTGTTGTTCTATACCCCGCCACAACTCCTGTGCGGTGTGGGGCCTGTCCCCCAAACATATGAGTTTCAGAATGGCCTGCTGACGTTTACCCCGGGCTGTGCTGAAGTTGGTGGTGAAGGTGTGTGGCTGACTGGATGAGCAGGTGGAAGAAGAGGAGGAGGAAGCCGAGAAGGAGGAGGTGGCAACAGGAGGCAAAGAATGTTGCCCTGCGATCCTTGGCGGCGGAAGGACGTGCGCCAAACAGCTCTCCGCCTGGGGCCCAGCTGCCACTACATTTACCCAGTGTGCAGTTAGGGAGATATAGCGTCCCTGGCCGTGCTTACTGGTCCACGTATCTGTGGTTAGGTGGACCTTGCTACAGATGGCGTTGCGCAGTGCACACTTGATTTTATCGGATACTTGGTTGTGCAGGGAAGGCACGGCTCTCTTGGAGAAGTAGTGCCGGCTGGGAACAACATACTGTGGGACAGCAAGCGACATGAGCTGTTTGAAGCTGTCTGTGTCCACCAGCCTAAATGACAGCATTTCATAGGCCAGTAGTTTAGAAATGCTGGCATTCAGGGCCAGGGATCGAGGGTGGCTAGGTGGGAATTTACGCTTTCTATCAAATGTTTGTGAGATGGAGAGCTGAACGCTGGCGTGTGACATGGTTGAGACGCTTGGTGACGGAGGTGGTGGTGGTGGTGTTGGTGGTACATCCCCTGTTTGCTGGGCGGCAGGTGCCAACGTTCCTCCAGAGGCGGAGGAAGAGGCCGAGGCGGCAGCAGCAGAATAGGCCGAGGCGGCAGCAGCAGAAGAGGTAGCAGGGGGAGCCTGAGTGACTTCCTTGGTTTTAAGGTGTTTACTCCACTGCAGTTCATGCTTTGCATGCAGGTGCCTGGTCATGCAGGTTGTGCTCAGGTTCAGAACGTTAATGCCTCGCTTCAGGCTCTGATGGCACAGCGTGCAAACCACTCGGGTCTTGTCGTCAGCACATTGTTTGAAGAAGTGCCATGCCAGGGAACTCCTTGAAGCTGCCTTTGGGGTGCTCGGTCCCAGATGGCGGCGGTCAGTAGCAGGCGGAGTCTCTTGGCGGCGGGTGTTCTGCTTTTGCCCACTGCTCCCTCTTTTGCTACGCTGTTGGCTCGGTCTCACCACTGCCTCTTCCTCCGAACTGTGAAAGTCAGTGGCACGACCTTCATTCCATGTGGGGTCTAGGACCTCATCGTCCCCTGCATCGTCTTCCACCCAGTCTTGATCCCTGACCTCCTGTTCAGTCTGCACACTGCAGAAAGACGCAGCAGTTGGCACCTGTGTTTCGTCATCATCAGAGACATGCTGAGGTGGTATTCCCATGTCCTCATCATCAGGAAACATAAGTGGTTGTGCGTCAGTGCATTCTATGTCTTTCACCGCTGGGGAAGGGCTAGGTGGATGCCCTTGGGAAACCCTGCCAGCGGAGTCTTCAAACAGCATAAGAGACTGCTGCATAACTTGAGGCTGAGACAGTTTCCCTGGTATGCATGGGGGTGATGTGACAGACTGATGGGGTTGGTTTTCAGGCGCCATCTGTGCGCTTTCTGCAGAAGACTGGGTGGGAGATAATGTGAACGTGCTGGATCCACTGTCGGCCACCCAATTGACTAATGCCTGTACCTGCTCAGGCCTTACCATCCTTAGAACGGCATTGGGCCCCACCATATATCGCTGTAAATTCTGGCGGCTACTGGGACCTGAAGTAGTTGGTACACTAGGACGTGTGGATGTGGCAGAACGGCCACGTCCTCTCCCAGCACCAGAGGGTCCACTAACACCACCACGACCATGTCCACGTCCGCGTCCCTTACTAGATGTTTTTCTCATTGTTATGGTTCACCACAACAACAAATATATTATTTGGCCCAATGTATTGTATTCAAATTCAGCGGGATATAAATTTGAGGCCTAGTATTTAGGCGCTGGGTGACCGGTATGGATTTAGTGACAGAATTAGACTTGGAAATGCACAGAAGCGTGTGTGTGTGAAGTTATTCTGAATGACCCAATGTGCACCTTGAATATTATATACCCTTTTAGGGATAGATTTCAAATAGCTCTGATATAGCAGAAACCACTAAATTATGAAATTGCTAAATTGGGAATTGTACTTCAACCCAGAACAAAAAATGTGCTTTGACGGACACTAAATATCTTGCCCAGCAACAACAGTACAACGGTGGGTAACGAGAGATTTAGAGGGAATTAAATTTGAGGCCTAGTATTTAGGCGCTGGGTCACCGGTATGGATTTAGTGACAGAATTAGACTTGGAAATACACAGTAGCGGGTGTGTGTGAAGTTATTCTGAATGACCCTATGTGCACCTTCAATATTATATACCCTTTTAGGGATAGATTTCAAATAGCTCTGATATAGCAGAAACCACTAAATTATGAAATTGCTAAATTGGGAATTGTACTTCAACCCAGAACAAAAAATGTGCTTTGACGGACACTAAATATCTTGCCCAGCAACAACAGTACAGCGGTGGGTAACGAGAGATTTAGAGGGAATTAAATTTGAGGCCTAGTATTTAGGCGCTGGGTCACCGGTATGGATTTAGTGACAGAATTAGACTTGGAAATGCACAGAAGCGTGTGTGTGAAGTTATTCTGAATGACCCAATGTGCACCTTCAATATTATATACCCTTTTTGGGATAGATTTCAAATAGCTCTGATATAGCAGGAACCACTAAATTATGAAATTGCTAAATTGGGAATTGTACTTCAACCCAGAACAAAAAATGTGCTTTGACGGGCACTAAATAACTTTCCCAGCTACAACAGGACAACGGTAACGAGAGATTTAGAGGGATTTAAATTTGAGGCCTAGTATTTAGGCGCTGGGTGACAGGTATGGGTTTAGTGACAGAATTAGACTTGGAAATACACAGTAGCGGGTGTGTGTGAAGTTATTCTGAATGACCCTATGTGCACCTTCAATATTATATACCCTTTTAGGGATAGATTTCAAATAGCTCTGATATAGCAGAAACCACTAAATTATGAAATTGCTAAATTGGGAATTGTACTTCAACCCAGAACAAAAAATGTGCTTTGACGGACACTAAATATCTTGCCCAGCAACAACAGTACACCGGTGGGTAACGAGAGATTTAGAGGGAATTAAATTTGAGGCCTAGTATTTAGGCGCTGGGTCACCGGTATGGATTTAGTGACAGAATTAGACTTGGAAATACACAGTAGCGGGTGTGTGTGAAGTTATTCTGAATGACCCTATGTGCACCTTCAATATTATATACCCTTTTTGGGATAGATTTCAAATAGCTCTGATATAGCAGGAACCACTAAATTATGAAATTGCTAAATTGGGAATTGTACTTCAACCCAGAACAAAAAATGTGCTTTGACGGGCACTAAATAACTTTCCCAGCTACAACAGGACAACGGTAACGAGAGATTTAGAGGGATTTAAATTTGAGGCCTAGTATTTAGGCGCTGGGTGACAGGTATGGGTTTAGTGACAGAATTAGACTTGGAAATACACAGTAGCGGGTGTGTGTGAAGTTATTCTGAATGACCCTATGTGCACCTTCAATATTATATACCCTTTTAGGGATAGATTTCAAATAGCTCTGATATAGCAGAAACCACTAAATTATGAAATTGCTAAATTGGGAATTGTACTTCAACCCAGAACAAAAAATGTGCTTTGACGGACACTAAATATCTTGCCCAGCAACAACAGTACAGCGGTGGGTAACGAGAGATTTAGAGGGAATTAAATTTGAGGCCTAGTATTTAGGCGCTGGGTCACCGGTATGGATTTAGTGACAGAATTAGACTTGGAAATACACAGTAGCGGGTGTGTGTGAAGTTATTCTGAATGACCCTATGTGCACCTTCAATATTATATACCCTTTTTGGGATAGATTTCAAATAGCTCTGATATAGCAGGAACCACTAAATTATGAAATTGCTAAATTGGGAATTGTACTTCAACCCAGAACAAAAAATGTGCTTTGACGGGCACTAAATAACTTTCCCAGCTACAACAGGACAACGGTAACGAGAGATTTAGAGGGATTTAAATTTGAGGCCTAGTATTTAGGCGCTGGGTGACAGGTATGGGTTTAGTGACAGAATTAGACTTGGAAATACACAGTAGCGGGTGTGTGTGAAGTTATTCTGAATGACCCTATGTGCACCTTCAATATTATATACCCTTTTTGGGATAGATTTCAAATAGCTCTGATATAGCAGAAACCACTAAATTATGAAATTGCTAAATTGGGAATTGTACTTCAACCCAGAACAAAAAATGTGCTTTGACGGACACTAAATATCTTGCCCAGCAACAACAGTACAGCGGTGGGTAACGAGAGATTTAGAGGGAATTAAATTTGAGGCCTAGTATTTAGGCGCTGGGTCACCGGTATGGATTTAGTGACAGAATTAGACTTGGAAATACACAGTAGCGGGTGTGTGTGAAGTTACTCTGAATGACCCTATGTGCACCTTCAATATTATATACCCTTTTTGGGATAGATTTCAAAGAGCTCTGATATAGCAGGAACCACTAAATTATGAAATTGCTAAATTGGGAATTGTATTTCAACCCAGAACAAGAAATGTGCTTGAACGGACACTAAATAACTCGCCCAGCTACAGCACTAGGGACAGATTTAGCTGGATATAAATTTGAGGCCTAGTATTTAGGCGCTGGGTGACCGGTATGGATTTAGTGACAGAATTAGACTGGGATATGGCCAAAAAATGAACAGACTATTGCTGGTTAAATGCACTTGGTGTGACAGCTTCACCCTGATGTAGGCTTTAGCCAAAAAACAACCACACCATTGAGGGTTAAATGCACTTGGTGACAGGCGCAGCTTGCCCCTGATTTTGTATATGGCCAAAAAATGAACAGACTATTGCTGGTTAAATGCACTTGGTGTGACAGCTTCACCCTGATGTAGGCTTTAGCCAAAAAACAACCACACCATTGAGGGTTAAATGCACTTGGTGACAGGCGCAGCTTGCCCCTGATTTTGTATATGGCCAAAAAATGAACAGACTATTGCTGGTTAAATGCACTTGGTGTGACAGCTTCACCCTGATGTAGGCTTTAGCCAAAAAACAACCACACCATTGAGGGTTAAATGCACTTGGTGACAGGCGCAGCTTGCCCCTGATTTTGTATATGGCCAAAAAATGAACAGACTATTGCTGGTTAAATGCACTTGGTGTCACAGCTTCACCCTGATGTAGGCTTTAGCCAAAAAACAACCACACCATTGAGGGTTAAATGCACTTGGTCGCAGCTTGTGCTGGCGCACCACAAGACACAAAATGGCCGCCGATCACCCCAGAAAAATGAGACTGACAAACGGTCTGTGCAGCCTAAAAACAGTGAGCAATTGAGGATCAGCAGCTCAATGATCCACAGCTGCAGATCGATCAGTTAATCAAGTCCTTTGGAGGAGTTAATCTGCCTAATCTCGCCCTACTGTCGCAGCCGCAACCTCTCCCTACGCTAATCAGAGCAGAGTGACGGGCGGCGCTATGTGACTCCAGCTTAAATAGAGGCTGGGTCACATGGTGCTCTGGCCAATCACAGCCATGCCAATAGTAGGCATGGCTGTGATGGCCTCTTGGGGCAAGTAGTATGACGCTTGTTGATTGGCTGCTTTGCAGCCTTTCAAAAAGCGCCAAGAAAGCGTCACAAAAGCGCGAAGAAAGCGACGAACACCGAACCCGAACCCGGACTTTTACGAAAATGTCCGGGTTCGGGTCCGTGTCACGGACACCCCAAAATTCGGTACGAACCCGAACTATACAGTTCGAGTTCGCTCATCCCTAGTCACCATTAAGGTCATTGACTGCAGCAGGACACATGACCACTGATAGGATGTCCTGAGGATCAGTACAGAGTGGCATTCGATGGATCAGCATTTTTATCTTTCATTTTTACACTTTTCTGGCTTTAAGTAACAAATGTTTTTGGGTGAGACAACCCATTTAACTCTTGCAAGGAAGCAAGTATCCTAAGACACTGAGCACCAGTTACTTCACTGATGTTTTACAATTTAAGGAGACGGTGGTTCTCTGTTCTCTATTCAAATGAGTCTCTAGGAGCAACGGGGGCGTTGTCATTACTCCTAGAAACTCTGCTCTCTCTACAACTAATACTCCCTCTGCACTTTGATTGACAGGGCCAGGCAGTGAAAACATCATCACTTCTGGCCCTGTCAATCAAAGTGCAGAGGGCGCAGCAGTTGCAGAGAGAGCAGAGCCTCTAGGTGTAATGGCAACACAACCGTTGCTCCTAGAGGCTCATTTGCATATATTAAAACATCATTTTTCTCAGCAATGCGGGCACATATGAACATGGGACCAACACAGATGTGTTCAGCTTCCAAGCGCATGTGCAACAGATCTGCTAGTTTCATGGGTACAAATCTGCTGACAGATGCCCTTTAAATACTCAGTGATGCTGTGACTATAGCACTTTACAGTACCCAGCACGCACCATTTAGAGATACACAGACATTCATGTACTGGTAAGGTAGCATGCACCACGACACCCCATCTATCATGTACTATTTATATTATTGGTGTCCCACTACTGGTGTATTGGTCCTCCTCAGGCACCAGGGCAGTCACCCCATATAGCATAACCCCTGGATATAGTTGCCCATACCTAATCCAGAGTGTTATTGCTATTTTATTATATTATTTATTTTAAAGAACTGCTGAGGTTTGAGGAGTGTGTCCTATCATTGTGATTGCATATCTGTCTTAATCTGAGCTGTGAGGCTAGTTTGCAAACTTTGCCATAAATCTGTATTTCCATCAGACAAGTGACAGTTTAAAACAAATGAGGCGGCAGATACAGTTAATTAAAGATTGCAATAAACAAAGCGCTATATTATAATGAGGTGTAATGTAACATCTGTTCTCATCTTCTTTCAGCTAGTATGACTTATGAAAGTATAAGGATGCCACGTGGTTCAGTTGAAGATAGGATTTTTGGTCTTCATATGTGGGAATGCAACAATTGTTAATTGTTAAATAACATTGCTGTCACCAACTTACCTGTCCGAGCTCCAGCGCTGCAGTCTGGGGCTCGGGCACGGCGGCAATGTGTCAGACGTGCTGCTGGGCCATGCTCCCATGATGCACCACCCAGGCCATGCCCCCTGGTGTCGCCCCATTTAAGCCCCACCCCCTGATGATGAATCGCATTGGTCATGCACCCTCGTGAAGTAGCACTTCGGCTTGACTTGGACCTCTCTCTGCTCTGCAATTTTGTACCCTGTCCGGTTTTGACCCTTGGCTTGGCTATCTGTGACCACCCTCCTTACTGTGATTTGGTGCTGTATTGACCTCCCAGCTTTGAACTATTTCTGTACAACCCTTCTTTGTGTGTTTATCAGTTTTGTTTTCTGCTGTGTGTGAACAGGTCCCTGCGGTATTTATCACGGGTGCTTTGTTTGGCTCCCTGCACTTACCACCATAGGAACAGGTCGACCAGTTGTGGACTTGCCACTTAGGGCTTGCTCTGCAAGTAGGCAGGGACAGGAGGTTGGGTTCCAGTTAGGGCTCACGCTGTGAGTTTCTTCCTGTCTACAGTCATGACAATTGCACCCTAAGAACTGGAAGGAGAGAGATGATATCCATAATAAAAAAGTTTCAAAGGTCAATGTCTCTTTTTCACACCATAACATTTTCATAGCCTATATTCTGTACTGATTAATTTCTTAATATATTTGTATTCTGATCAGAAGTCCTAATCTCCTGCGTAGACAGTAACTAGCAACCACCTCTGGGAAGAGCTTACTGCATACTGTTCTACCATAGGGTTCAATGTATAAACAGTATGCAGTTAGCTCATAAGCTCCCCCTAGTGGTGACTGCAGGTAGAGTTGTATAATTTAACTATCATTTCTCTTTAATGATATGCTAATGAATACATAAGCCTCTATCCGATTTATTAGATTATTTACTTTAAATGGAGTTTCCAGACAAATTAAAAATCAGGAGGCAATGGCTGAAAATGACTGCAATAACAAAAGATAATGTTGGTATACCCGGGTGACGGACAGCATGGGAATTATTCTAAACCTTGTTATCTTTATCAGCCACTTGACCAGATTTTTAGGGGATCAGTACCCCACTTGAAAAGTGTACTTCCCACTTTGAACATCAATTTAGGGTCTGGAAAGAACATTTGTACGAATGTTTGTTCCTGATAACTCACTTGTGTACATTTGGATGCACTGCTGACAATATACAAAGTGTATGGGGAAGGAATGATCATAATAATTATTGTTCATTTCCCAGTCACTTTACATCAAGCCATGAGAAAAGGCACTTTAAACAGGGCCATAATATCCCCATGTAAAGGACCCTTTCTTGGGTCCCTAATTCTGTACTGATTAAATTCATATTATAATTTATATGTTTACAGAACTTGTACCTGTATTGTTCTAATACCGAACTGCAAATCACCTTCAACCCTAGTGCCCCATGTCACATCTGCTGCAGGGGCTCTGTTTGGTGTGATGGATTTGGCAATGTGCTGTGGCTTTTATTATAGCCTTATTATAACCTTACTGAAATTGAGATGATCACATAGTTTCTGACTGCTGAATTTCTGAATGAGTAGCTAATATTTTTGCATGAGGCCACACATCTTCTCCGTAGCATTCCTATAAGGCATACAGATCTTCCTGGCACACAAGCTTATTGTACTGGCTTAGTTTAACATTGTGCAAAGCTTTTAAAGTCTAACCCCTTACTGACATCCTCCGTACATGTATGGTGGATGTCAAGTCTTTAAAGATAGGTATGTAACACCCCAGAGTTGTGTTACTACATGCCTTTACCCCGCTACTATCTTCTAAGAGCCTTTACATTGTTATCTGATGTAATTTATATTATGTCTTTACAAATGTGCATCTAAAACCATGTTAAATTCCATTGTTCTTGTAATTTTCCAGGTTCACCAGCAGGTGGCAGCAACACATTGGCAAGTACAGTTTAGCGAATCTAGGCTGGAATGGATTATTCCAGCTTAGCTCCCCCTCTGTGAGAGAAGTGGGCTGTTCCCACATCCTCCAGCATGTGTGGAGAAGGAAGTTAGAAAGGAGTGTAGCCAAAAACCTGCTAGGGGTAGGGTGTGTGTGTGAGGAGTTCCCCTGCATAGGGAAGACAGCAAGGATCTTGTCTCAGCTGGGACTTGATCATATTCCCAGTCTGAGCACCTTCAGCCTCAGCTGGATGAAGAAGCAGAAAACCACAGACAACCTCCAGTTCCAGGAAGAGAGCATCCCCTGAGAAACCATCTGAGAGATAAGTTCAGAAACCTAGGAGAAGCTATTCCCTCCTCAGCTAGTCTGTCCCCACAAAGCAGAAGTTATAGAAAAGTTATAGAAAAGTGCAGAAGATTAATTCCTGTCACTATTAAAGAGCTACCAAGCAGACGACTCATCCTGCAAGCTCCAAATTTAAAGCAGAAGTATTTATTCCTGTCAATTTTTTCTAAAACCTGCTGGGACCAGAGACCAAAGCTGTATACTGCTTGGATACAAGTTATGTCAAGTAAAGAAATGTTTGAACTTCATCTAAAGGTCTGGACATCATTTCTGCTGCAAAATCCCTCTATTACTCCTACTATCACTACACTCAAATATATTGCAAGTGAGCCATGAGCCAGGAGTCCAGCCATACCCAGGTAGGAGACACCATTGACACAATTATCACCACCCTATAGAGACATTATAGGCCATTACACCACTCTGGCATTCCTAATCTGGGAC
Organism: Bufo gargarizans; assembly: GCF_014858855.1. Taxonomy (NCBI): domain Eukaryota; kingdom Metazoa; phylum Chordata; class Amphibia; order Anura; family Bufonidae; genus Bufo; species Bufo gargarizans. Next base: position 112,476 of record NW_025334420.1, read on the forward strand.
GTGCGTTATAACACCTTGGAAGGGCCCTGGGATAGTACCCTGCGCACCCTGCAATTGGCGTCACGACAAATACAGACTATTATCCACCTGACCCGGCGACTGCATAAGTGCCGTCAGTGTACCCATATCCTGGCCATTGCAGGTACCGCTCAGGGGCGGCGCGATCGCCATAGCTACCGGGTGCCTGCTGTTTCATACAGCAGAAACCCACGGCCAATTTCCGCGATCAGTGGTAATGCTGAGATTAAATCCCATAGATGGTCAAATCTGATCACAGCATCCAAGAGGCTGGAAACCTGGAAGCGCGCACTTTGCAAGCAGAGATCAGGGAAGGCGTTCCATGTAAGTAATTGGCCTAAGGCATTTACTAGGCTTTCTGGCTCATTATTTGTATATTACAATTCAGGTCAGCAGGTAGCAGAACTCAATTATAACATAACAATCAATGAATAGAGTAGTGGAGAAAGTTACATTTTTCTATTAAAAATTGCAATATGATGAATGCATGTTGTGGTCCACTAGGAAACCTAAAATGAAAGCAAAAAAAAATTATATAAAAATTCAAATCATCCCGTTTCCCCAAAATCCAAATATTTTAAAGAAAAAACAACATCATGGGCATTGCTGTATGTAAAAACACCCATTCTATTTTAACCTAAATTATAAAAAAAAAAAAATAGCCCACATGATGAATGGCGTAACAGGAAAACAAAATGCAGATTACTGCTCATAAAAATGCAATAAAAAGTGATCAAAAGGGCATACACACCCCAAAATGGTATTACCAAAAACTAAAGAAGATCGTCCCGCAAAAAATAAGCACTCAATATGGAGATGAAAACCAAACCAAACCAAAGTTTTAGGATGCTGAAATACACCTATATTTGGTGTATTTCAGGCGCAGTTAGTTGTGCCGCAATCTGTGTGACTTCTCCCCGCTCACACCAGGTCTAAAAAAGGGGATGTGATGTGGGCAAGAAAAGGGCCGGGCCGTCATACCACTTCATTTACCTTTTTCTACGCCTGTTTCAGGCATAGAAAAAGATCTAAATGTAAGACAGCAAGGAAGTTGAGAAGTTTAGAACTGGCAGAGGAGCCGATCTTAATAAATGTGCCCCTTCATTTCTTTTCAGCATTAAAACACAAGAAAAGCTATACATATGTGGTATCGCTGTTATCATACTGACCTAGAGAATGAACAGCACATGTCAGCTTTACTGCATATTAAGCACTAGAAAAACAAAATCCATAAAAATATGGAGGAATTGCGTTTGTTTTTTTTTTCAATTCCAGCCTCTTTGGATTTTTTTCCAGCTTCTCACTACATTCTATGCAATAATAAAAGCCATTCCAAAGTACAATTTGTTTGCAAAAAAATTGTCCTCCTATAGCTATGTCACAAAAAGGAAAAATGTCAGCGTCAGAAAGGAGTTAAACTTGATATCAGATTGCACTGTGAGGATAATGCCGTTAAACTACTGATGTTGGTGCTTGCTATGTCTGTATGGACAGGGGTAACCCAGTGTAACGTAAAGTGAATTCAATAGATTTGAATGAATGAACTTATGTAGGCTAGGTGAATAAATATATTTATAAATTGTGATTAAATAAGAGATAACACAGACAAATCACATACAGAATAATAAAAAGTAAATGTACATCACTAGCCTAAATATGCAACATGCAATATGGGGTGGCACTCCGGTCACCATGTTGTAGCACATGGACGACACCGCAGGGTGTAGAAGAGATAGGGCAATCATTACTTACATCCTACTTAGAATGAAGTCTTCAGTGGACTGCCAACTAATTGTCAGTGCAGATCACAGCTATTCCCATCAGTCCCTCCTCCAGTGTGCATCAAGCATGTCTCAGATCACTCAGGAATGTGTTCTTATCAGCACAATGGGGGATGGGTGCTATCTTTGACTCACTACATTGCAAGGATAACTTGTAAACTATTACACAGAGTATTAAACATAATATAAAAGAGGACAGAACTAAAGGGGACAGAACCAATCATTACTTAAAAATACCATTACAATACACCCAGTTAAAGTTTCTGAGTCCTAGTGTAAAAGCTATAACTGGCACACTGCTTATAGTTTCAGATGGCAATAGTCTGTCTCACATGACTTTTGCTTAGGTGATACTTTTTCCTTGCTTTCTCCCCCTCTACATAAGAGAACTTGCCTGTGGCTACAATCCTCTTCAGATGTAAGAAGCGTACATGCGATAAATATTATATTACGTGCCCTTAACAAAACTCTGCATTTAGAATTATCCCGGCATGAGAAACTAGCAAAATAGTTTGACAATATCACAGATGTTCCTTTGCGCTGTTAGCGAGTTATTGCCGGTGTAAATGAAGTTTTAATACAAAAACACAACTGTTGTTTCCATTTTATGGCTGTCAAAATGTTGCCTCATATTTAAGGAAATGAGTTTTATAAGCAGAAGCTTTATTGATGGTTTCTATTGTTCCTATAAAGAGGAACATGGCGGTACCGGAGGATTGCAGCTGCAGCTTTCCTTCCTATAGTTTAATAACACGGTTGGCATCTCAGGGTGAGTTATTGGGGCGATAATGACCAGTGTGTGTTGTTGGATGTGTCGTGGCTTGAGATCTTTGGAATTTTTCAGCGCTATGTGAATTAATACATCGAGAAGACAACTAGCTACACTAATGTAGGCTGATGTATTTTCACACTCCCTCGCCTACGAGGCGATGCTCCAAGCCGCTGTTCTTTTTATCATTGCAGATGTTCCCCAACACATAGCACTTTTGCTTTTTATTCTTTACCATGTTGTAATTCTCTAATAACTCAGAGGTTACTCTTTTCAAAGCCTAAGGATGTGATCATCATCAAGAGAAGCCAAGGTGCCACATTATATGTCGTATTCGGTTGCATTTTCCAACACTTGTTCAATGGAGAACAGACATAGCTTCAACAAAGCTTCACTTTCCTTGGCAGTGGGATCTCCTCTATTGACCTCTTGTTCAATGAACCATCACATTCCAGACTTCAAGGTCTGATGTTGCAAAAGAAAGGTCTCCATGCTGAAATTTTAGTTTTGGGCTTATGTGCACCATATAAAGCATCTTATACTTAATTTGCATGGTGCTTTAGACTCTTTTTGCCAGTTGGAGTCCCTGATTGGATTTAGGTGGAACCTAAGTACTCCCCAAGATAGCACGCCACCAATTTGGATGTACTAGAATCTTTGATGTTGTCACCTCCACCTTCTCTACCCATGTATGACAGAAGGGTGGTTTGAGGCTCACTGATCCCAAGTCCCTCACAGTCCACTGCAGTACTTGCAGAAAAGATGCGTCATGCATAGACTTGCACCACGCAGAATATTTAGGGATGGATCGAACTTTGCTTTCTTTTGGACTCATAGCAGCAATGGGAGCTCCTCTGTTGTTCTTACTTGGTTATATAAGCACACTGAGCTCTAAATCCCAATGCTTTTCAGGCCACCATCTTCCCTACACAGGACAGAAGCCCAGGTGTTTGTTTTCACCTCAACACATGTAGTACAGAGGTGCGCATCTTCTTTGTTAAAATTGCCGTACCTGTAAATATGGACAGCCATTTAGAGCTCACTCCAGATGCTGAAGGTCAATCGATTCAATAATGCCACTAGATTGAGTTTAGGAGCTTACTGTATACTGTTTTATTATAGTGTCCAACATACAAACAGTATACAGTACACCGCAAAGATCTCCCTAGTGGTAACTTCAGGAAAGAATAATTGTGTCATATAGCTCTATGTCTAATCAGGTCACTGAAAGCTCTGTATCAGAAAATGGAGATGACTCCTATAAAAATACAGTGGTGCTTGAAGGTTTATGAACCCTTCAGAGCTTTCTATATTTCTGCATACATTTAACCTAAAACTACATAAGATTTCAATAAAGTAGATAAAGAAAACCAAATCAAGAAAATGAGTCAAGTATATTAGACTTGCTTATTTATTTATTGATGAAAATGATCCAATATCACATGTCTGTGAGTGGAAAAAGTTTGTGAACCTTTAGTATTAGCAGATAATGTGAAATTGGAGTCAGGTGTGTTAAATCAGTGGGATGACAATCAGGTGTGAGTGGATGACCTGTTTTATTTAAAGAACAGAGATCTATTAAAGTCTGAGCTTTACATATTTGTGTAACTTTATCATGACACAAACAAACGAGATATCTATGGACCTCAGAAGAAGAGTTGTTGATGCTCATCAGGCTAGGAAAGGTTCCAAAACCATCTCTAAAGAGTTTGGACTACACTACAGTCAAACTGTGTACAAATGAAGGAATTTCAAGACCATTATTACCATCCATAAGAGTGGTTGACCGACAAAGATCACTGCAAGAGCAAGACAATTAATAGTCCACAAAGTCAGAAAGGAACCCAAGGTAACGTATAAGCAGCTAAAGGCCTTTCTCACATTAGCTAATATTAATGTTCATCAGTCCATCATGAGGTGGACACTGAACAATGGTGTGCATGGCAGAAAAGAGAAAGCCACTGTTGTCTAAAAAGAACATTGCTGCCCATCTGCAGTTAGCTAAAGATCACCTGGACAAGCAGAAAGCTATTGGAACAATGTTTTGTGGATGAATGAAACCAAAATTGATCTTATGTTGAAGCATTATGTTTGGAAAATAATAAACACTCCATTCCAGCATAACAACCTTATCACATCATACACACCGTGATAATAATATCAAGGTTTGCCATTATTGATGGAACAATTCATTCTGAATTACACCTGCAAATCCTAAACGAAAATGTCATGAAGCCTGTCCATGAGCAGAATCTCAGGAGAATATGGGTCATGCAACAAGGCAACAACTCTAAACACACAAGTTGTTCTACCAAAGAATGGTTGAAGAAGAAGAAAGTAAAAATTTTGGAATGGCCAAGTCAAAGTCCTGACCTTAATTCAATAGAAATGTTGTGAAAGGACTTGATGTGAGCAGATCATGAGAGGAAACCCACCAACATACCAGAGTTAGAGCTGTTTTGTTGTTCAAATACTTTTATTAGCAAGAGCCGAAATAATCGCTTCACATTAAGAATAGCCCGAACATAAAACGGGACCATATAAAATATCATCATACAGGTAGATGATCACAGCAAATATAAGCAGACATCATGTAAACATGAATATGAGCAAAGAAATAACATATGATCCCAACATCAGAATAAAAGCATCTCAAAGACCCAGTTGCGGGAAAGCAGTATCGAGAGCTCCTACATAGGACACACAACAAATTTAGACAAACGAGACAGGGCTACAAGAGGAACAAAGAGGGGGGGGGGGAGGAAGGGAGAATCCCTGACCAAACAAGTCGAGGTAGAAAGGACTGTGTGAAATATAGCTTGATATGGCGTGCCAAATACATGTGGGTTAAGATCCAATGGGGTGTGCAATCTCCCTAGGGACTGGCGACCTCCCATTTAGCCACGTGAGAAAGTCAGGAGAACCCTTAAATAGAATCCAAGGGGTCCAGGTTTTCAGGAACCTATTAGTATTGCCCATGTCCTCTGCCCATAGTTCCTCCATTCTATATATTTTTTCAAAGGTGGCGAGCCAGTCCCCAGGGAGAGGGGCGCGCGTGGATTTCCAAAATCTAGGAAAAACCAAACGTGCAGCTTGAACAAAGAACCTCAGGAGACCCTTTTTCAGAGTAAATAAAGTGCTAGGGAACATAGAAAGCAAAGCGCCCTCAAGGGTCCATCTGGAGGACCTGCCACAAACCATATCGTAAAAATCATTAATAGCCTCCCAAAAAGGGGCGATTTTGTTGCAGGACCACCAGATATGAGACATGCTACCTTCCTCCTGGCCACAACGCCAACAGGAACTAGGACAAGAAGGGAAGAAAGAGTGGAGCAGGACCGGAGTCCTGTACCATCTGGACATAATCTTAAAATTCTTCTCCTGTAGACTGCTGCTTATTGATGATTTATATGATATCTCAAATGCTGTCTCCCACTCATTAGGAGGAAAAGATCTCCCCAAGTCACGTTCCCAAGCCTTCACAAAGGGAAGGTCAGATATGGCATCATCTCTCCCCTGGAGCAGCCCGTAAACCAGAGACACTAGATGTGTAGGTGGGGATGTTTGGGTGCAAAGCGTCTCAAAAGGGGAAAGATCCCTGGACCAAGAGCTACTGGGACCCAGTGAAGATAGGAAATTTCTCAGACTAATGTATTTAAGCCAAGCTCCCCTATCCGCCCCGCCCGGGAAGGATGAAATTGGCTGAAGGGATCCCCCTGCCCAGACCACAGAAACCGTAGGATTGTCCGCGCGATCCAACCCCAAAAAGGACGTACAACCAAGGCCCAAAGGGAAGTCAGGATTATTAAAAAGGGGAGTCAGAGGGCTGGGGAACTGAGTAAGGCCCAAGGGGATTGCAATTCTGTCCCACACTTTCAATATACCCAAGGTCAGTAAGGGGAGTCGTGAGGGTCTCCTAGACTTAGAAATCCAAAGTAGATTTTGGGATGGGAATCCTATCACCTGTTTCTCGAATTGGACCCATCTTTTAGAGCGTCCATTATGGAACCAATCTAAAATGTAGGAAAGGATTGCTGCTTTATGATAATTTGGTAAATCCGGAACCCCCACTCCTCCCCTCACCCTACTGCGCGTCAAGAATCTCAACCCCAATCTAGGGGAAGACCCTGCCCAGATAAATTTAAGGATCACAGATCTTAGAGTCCTGAAAAAGGTGTTCGGAAGGGGTATTGGTATGGTGCGAAAAAGGTATAGTATGCGGGGGAGGATGTTCATTTTGAGTGTGTGAATCCTACCAAACCAGGATAAAGGCAACCCCTTCCAGTCTTTCAAGTCTCTACGAACCTCCTCAATAAGGGGAGCATAATTCAGAGAAAAGAGACTGGTCAAATCGGAGGGAATGATCGTGCCTAAATAAGATATGTGTCCGCGGGCCCAACGAAAGGGGAAAGAGGACTGTAGGTTACCGATTAGAGCTGTTTTGTATGGAGGAATGGGCTATAATTCCTCCAAGCCGATGTGCAGGACTAATAAACAATTACTGGAAATGTTTAGTTGCAGTTATTGTTATTGCTGCACAAGGGGGTCACACTGGATACTAAAGGTTCAGATACAAAATGATGTAGATGAAAATCCCCTAGGGTTCACTAACTTTTAAGCACAACTGTATATAAACGGGTTTGCCCTCCAAAAATATTAATGTACTCCTACAAAACATAACACTTTTAAATTTTGAACGATTTTCTTAAAAATTTGCTTGTTTCTACGTATTGCTTTTACATACCTGTTATGGTGTCCCCTGTTGTTCTTGTGACTCCCTCTCTGAGTGTCCACTTGATGTGTCCAGTGCAACTGGTCTCACATGCTCAATACCATGTATATCCTCTTGTACATGGGCAGAGTGATTTCCTGCTACTGTGCAGGCCAACCAATAAGAGTCAGCGCACTAGCATAGGCTTCTTCTTTCTAGCTCTGGACACATCAGGCGGATTGTCTGAGAAGGAAGAAAAAGAACACCAGGGGGGCACCACAACAAATAGGGAATAGTAATACAAAGACAAAGAAGCATTCCAGTTGAAAACTTGTTAGATTTTGCGCAATCTAAAAGAGTACATTAATTAATACTTAACGCCTTTAAGAAATCCCACTGAACCCAGAATGATAGACCTAAATATTTTGGAAACATTCCAAAAACCTCAAACCTTGTTGGTTTGATTTTACCGAGTTATCAGTTTTGTCCTGAATTATTAGATTATGTTTGATTAATATTTTTGTAATTGAGACCCAAAGTTTTCATTGGCTGCAAGAAGCAGCGACGGCATAAATAGCAAGGAAGGAAAAACAAGTAAAATTGCGCTGCATTCATAGGACTCTTGGGGTGCTAATATTTATTAGCTAATATCTTAGGCTGACATATTAATGACAATCTGCTTGATTTCTGGACTTAATAAGGAGATACACTACATAGTGGAATGGCACTGAGACCCGACGCAAGGCGGTGATACCACTTTAACTCAGCGAGACTGGCACATGTAAAAAGACGCTTACGGTTTGATTATGTCAATGTGTTCTAATTAGTCTACTTTATATCAGCTATATAATCCCGCATATTAATGGCATGCACCAGCAGGACAGTAAGATGAAGGACACTTAAGATGAGAACATTCCGCCATCTGTATCTAATTGCCATCGCTCCGAAATGACTAATACAGTTTTAAATATTTACAGGTATGGATTCAGTAGGATTACTAGCTTTAATTATAAGTCGCCTTAAAAAATATGGCAGGAATCAGAGAGTGTTAATAAAATATATCGCGGTGGGAACTGACCTGAATGTGAGAGGCAGGAGAATGTCGTTACCGGTTTGTGAATGCAGCCAAAGACTCCAGGTAATCAATCATAGGCTTGGATTAAATGTACGGTGATGGGGAGCTGTCCAATATTCTGCAGAGCTCTAGTCCGGCTGCATTCTCTCAGTTACTAAAGCAGTTTTACTCCTAGCAGATTAATAAGAGCAAGCACTTAAAGGGGATGTTCACCTTTCCAACTATTTCTATAGCTCCAATGCATTTTGAATTAATAAAAAAAAAAAATTTGAAATGTCTATGGCTCCTATGCAAAGTAATTTGTCTCCATGGTAACAGACTACACAAACCCCTATGTAGTCTGATCCTGAATGCAAACTTTTTTCTTGATGTCCGCTACTTCCTGCTAAAATCTATTTGCTACTGTAGGTGGATGGAAGACTATATGGCTGCAGGATCACTATTTTTGTATAATCAGCACTTTCTGTTATAGATCTAGGTTTGATCACTGGAATAGGAAAAAGATGTTACTTGTAGCAGTCATATTCTGACTTCTGTGCCTACAATTGGCACTATGTTAGATTAGCGTGATGGAGATGTAGAGTCTCTAAGCTGTTTTCCTTTTTTGCACTGGATAGACTGGGGTGCAGATTTTAAAGGGGTTCTTCACCCAATAGAACCTTTTCTGCAGACCCTCCACCACGGTGGGATCACAATTACATGATCTCCACCACTGGGTTCTGGCTTCACCTTTACCTCTCGGGCACCACGGCTCTCGGTTCTCTCTATGTAAATATTGTGTTTGACGCAGGTCACGTAGCCACTGCAGTGATGTGTCACCCATGTATCATGTCACTAGGTCATGATACATAACGTATGGTGACACATCACTACAGCAGAGGCCACATGACCTGCATCAAACCAGATGTTGATGTGGGGAGACTCGGCACCCGAGGGAGAGTGATGGAGCCGGAACCTAGCGGCAGGGATCAGATAAGTATGATTCCCATTAAAGGGTTTGGCCATGCTCGGGGGTCTGCAGAAAAGGTCCCTAGGGATGTACCACCTTCTTAAGTTGTCAGTGTTAGAGTGGTCAGGATGCAATAGGCAATCTAGAGGACATGAGATTGAGACAGGAATGTAGCCAAGGTCAGAGGCAGCAGGTACCGGTCATGCAATCCAAAGTACAAAGCAGGAGCGAGGGCAGGAACATGGTCAATATCAGGATCATGAACAAGCAGTAGTCAATGACAGAGCACAGGAACATGGAGGCAGCCAGGCAATGCATAGCAGGATGATGCCTCATTAAAATTGGCTATGGAACCTGGCATCATTTTCTGGTACTAATGGCCTTGGCAACTGGAAGCTGCTGTGTGCTGTAATCAGTAGAGCCATGGTGCAGAGAAGCCAGAGGTAGAAGAGAAGTGTCCAATTTCTAAGAAAATAGATACATCCAGGGAATTCGCTGAGGCCACAAGCCAAGACATGGCACAGGAGTCAGGTGAGATGAGTAACACACTATTTAACTGGAACTATATTTGGCATTTGTGGCAGTTTGGTGGACACTCTACAGGAACAAGCTACATTGGCTAACGTTGCTACTTGTGGCCTACACTGATATGGGCACAGACTTATCTGGGGGGCACTGGCTGCTACCGTATGAAGGGCATTGTGGCAAGAACTGCATTGGGGCATTTATGACAGGTACTGTGATGGAGGACACCATGACTAACATTGCTTTTGGTACTCTATCTTATAGTGACATGCCACAAGATGTTATCATTGGAGTATGACAGATTCCCCATCGAAGGGAGCAGTGGCAACCTGTCGGCCACTGGCATGGTTGGAAATCTCAGAAACAATTCTAGCACACAAGCACAAAAAGTCAAGACCAATTATGTCAAAATTTTGATTGTCTACATTGGGTCGTCTCTAGTTCTTAGGCTAGAAACTCTCTGGAGACTTGCTTGTGGTTCCTAGCTTTCCTGGAAGTCTGATAGACTCTTTTGAATTACTCAGGCCAGAACCGCGGTGGTATAATAGTAGTAACAATAATGCAGGAGTATTGATGAAGCTTCTTAAACAGAACTGGTGTGCTGCATATAAATAGAAGCTGTCAGGAAGACATTCTTCCTCCAAAGGAAGATTCCCTCCATAAGTAAAAACAACCATCCTGATGCAGCACACAAATTACATTATATATTAATGCAACCGCATTAGCAGTTCATTCATTCTCATTCAGAGAAGAATGCATCATAAGGCTCCATAAACACTGTCATCTGCATAGAGCCTGTATGATAACACATAGAGTTCCTGCACCGACCTCTGTGCTATAGGCGCTCCATACATGGTGCTGGTGTTTGAGGGCAGTAGACTAGGCAACTGCCTATGGCCCCGTTTCCTCTTTCTTCTCCATCTTCTTCATCTTTTCCTTCTATACAATCTTCTCTTTCTTCTCCATCAGTATCTTCTCCATGTTCTCTATTTTCACCTTCTCTTTCTTCTCCATCTTCTCCTCCATACAACAGTCTGCTGTTATCATTTTTTTAAATAACTGAATTAACTAGAATTGTTTCCTTCTCTTCTACTTCTTAATTGTCTCCATCCTTTTCCCTTTTTCTGTATCTGTCTTTGTATCCTTCCCCATTGTTCTCTTCCATGTTCTTTTACTTCTATTCTTTAAATTAGTCATCATCACTAATTCTGTGAGCATTTAAGGATGGTTCAATGTAGAGGTAGACACATGGCAGTAAACGTCTATTACTCCTAACCCCAACAGGAGGCACAGTGCTTGCTAGTTGCAGTCACAAAGCTTTGAGGTTACAAATTCTATTAAAGGCACAGAGCTTGTTGGTTATTAGTGGCAACAGAATAGTCTATCTTAGAAGGCACACCGTACATTGCTCACAGTCTCTCATAGAGGGGTACCAGAACATTAGTTACAGTCTTTTTTCGGGGGCACACAGTGTAGTGATTGCAGTCCCTTAGTGAGGGAGACAGTGTGATGGTTGCAGTCTCTCAGTGAGGGCAAACATTGTATTGGTTACAGTCTCTCTTTGAGGGCACACTGAATAATGGTTAGACTCTCTCATTGTGGACACAGTCTAATGGTCACAGTCTCTCAGTGAAGGGATACAGCATAATGGTTGCAGTTTCTCAGTGGGGGCACAAAATCTATTGGTTACAGTCTCTCTTTGAGACAGTGTTGGACTGAGGTTCCTTGGGCACACCAAAGGAAATTATTCCTGGATCACATCCTCAATATCAGGGATGCCTAACCTGCGGCCCTCCAGCTGTTGCTAAACTACAACTCCCAGCATGCCTACAACTATTAGCCGACAGCCAAGCATGAAGGGAGTTGTAGTTTCACAACAGCTGGAGGGCGGCAGGTTGAGCATCCCTGCTCTATATAATCGATTAGGTCTAATAGGGTTTGAATAAAAAAAAATAGACCCTAGTACCAAGTGATTGGTTCCGAAGACAGCTCTAAATGTAATTTTTCATCTGGTACTCTGATGGGACAGTCTGACCCTGAGCATACAGCGTAATGGATGCAGTCACTTAGTAAGGACAAGTAGTGTAATGGTTGCAGTCTTTCTGTAAGGGCGCACAGCATATTTGTTACTGTCTCTCTTTGAGGGCAAAAAGAGTTATGGTTGCAATCTCTCAATGTGGACACAGTATTCGCAGATGTTCAGTTAGGGCACACAATATATTGGTTACAGTTTATATTTGAGGGCACACTGCATAATGGATGCAGCCATTCAGTAAGTACACACAATGTATTGGTTACAGTCTCTCAGTAACGGCACTACAACATAATGGATAAGCCACTCATTCAGGGCGTACAGTGTAATGGTTGCAGTCTTTCATTGTGGACAAACAAATTATTGGTCACAGTCTCTAAAGGAGGGAAGGAACCTAGCATAATAGTTACACTCTCTCAGTGCAGGTACAAAGCATATCTGTTGCTATAAAATTGTCTCCTTAGAACAACTCACTTTAACTGAGTGTAGTGGGCAATTTGGGTTGGCACTTAGTCTGTGGTCACAGCAACAGTATTCTGAGGATCTTATTAAGCCAACAATAAAGATACCCTCCGGGAAGCAATCGTGAAAGGACATCTCCTTAGAAACAGCAGCCCCGAGAGCAGGAGTCATCTGGTGCTTCTGAGGATGCAGCGGTTCACCACCCAACAGGATCTCAGAATTAAGAGTATCTTGCCGGCAGAAGCCAACTCCTCTTATATTGCCCAAGCCAGTTTGCTGATTCCCAATGCATTTCATTTTCCTTAGTTTAAAACAAATATTTTCTACATAAATAACCCAGATTGTAGATTGCACGTCCGGCCTCCGAGGGATTTCATTAGTAGCAAAACATGGTTCCTGGAAATTCCCTATAAGCTGTCAAGCCTCAAATTCCCAAGCATTTTACACACCCATGATGCCTATGAACTTATAACTCTCTCTATGAGCATTACCACATAGTGTGGAGCGACTGGCAGCTCAGCTAATGGAGAATCTTAACTCCTACATGTCCTGAATATTCCTGCTGCTATCTAATCGTGGCCACGACTAGGAGGAATCAACATGTACATGAAAATCATATGGAAGCAATACTCAGAGTTTTGGAAACATTGAAAAGATATTCCAGTAAAATATGAAAATGTTCCATAATGTTCTATACTAAGGGGGTCATTTACTAAATGATATACACCAGTTTTCTGGTTATTTGCGACTTTACCCTGCTCACACCAGGTCTAAAAAAGGGGTCGTGGTGTGGGCAGGGAAGGGGACCGGCCAGCAGGCCCATTTCATTTATTCAAACAAAAATAAAAACAGTTATCCGTTACGTTGCCTGTTTGTAGCGCTGCAGGTCTCGAGGTGAGGTGGGTACGTTTCACACCATAAGTCAGCAAATCACAATACAAAGACCGCGCTGCTCAGAATATCCAGAAGGCATCCAAGTTATTATGGAGTCAAGTACAGCGTTCAAATATAGACGAACATTGAAAAGACCAGCAGAGATCCCTTCCAATTCGATCCTTCTGTAGGAACCAAAGGTTGCGCAAATAGTGAAGAACCACCAGCAAAAGTAAAATAAATAATTTATTACACTCACAAAGGTAACAAGGTAATAGGCATATCATCAAGCTGCATCAGCCCTCGTGTCTTTGCCCGACCTAGGTTTCGCTTTCGCTTCATCAGGGGCGCATACTCCGCATAGATCCTTCTATCTTCATTCAGCAGGACCTGCGATGACGTCACCGCGCTCACCGCGTGATGAGCGCAGTGATGTCATCGCAGGTCTTGAAGAAAGAAGAGGATACCGGCGATTAAGTGGATGAGTTGAGATTTGACTGAATGTCACTGATATTTCGGATGCACTAATGTTATACTGGAGATTTAGCGCATGTAATGTTGCTGCCACCAGCAGTGAAAAAATTACACTGGATGTCACTGATATTTCAAATGCTCTAACGTTATACAGGAGATGTAGCGCAGGTAATGTCACGGCGGTAATGCAGCGGCCAAACATTTGCACGCAATTTAGTGCAGGTTGCGCTAAAAATATATATTGCTGCCAGACACAACAATAGTCCTTAAAAGGACTTTTGGGTCTCTAACACCAACCCTGCCTAACAAAAAAATATAATTAATTTCCCTACTTAATATGTCCCTTCTACAGCACAGCTCTCCCGACTAAGACTGGCCGAACCACGTGTCATCGGGTGCTTTATAGCACGTTCCGGCCAGCCAATCACTGTAATGCCAGTAACCAACATGGCTATGGCCAGTGTCGGACTGCGGTGCCTAGGGCCCACCAGTAAAATTTATTTTGGGTGCCCGCATAAATTTAAATATTTTAGTTTTTTATATGAACATAGGCTGGTTGAGGTGCTGTACATTGAATATATGTATGTAGTACAGTAAATCTATGTGTTATATGCCACTTGTGCAGGGGGTGGGAGACTAGGGGCCCCCCTTGCTCAGGGGCCCACTGGGGGATTACCCTGTACCCTTGTGGGACAGTTCCTAGACTGGCTACGGCATTACAGTGAGTGGCAGTGCTTACCTGCACGTTTATTGGCTGCGTAACAGCCAACAAACGTGCGGGGAGGAGACTCGAGCATCGCGCTCGAGCTATACACGCGGTATTCGGCCGAACACCGCAATGTGCCGAGCATCACGATGCTCGAGCCGAACTGGTGTTCGGCCAAGCATGCTCGATCAACACTACTGTTAACCAGCAGAACTGTGAATGCTGCTCTGTGTTTATAATACAGGCTATAGCCCCATACCGATAAGTAATGTGATGTATTACAAAGTGACTCAAATTAACATGTAGATGAATTCTATATATAAACTATGAAATGATGTTTGAAGGTAGACATACCCATGAACTTTTGTTACTAGCATCATTCCCTGTTATTAGTCATTTGAGAAAGAAGACTTTGATGGAAGTCCAAAAAATTCCTGCCCTCATAATCACAATTTCATATATCTCCATTGCTAAGAAACAGAAACAATTACTGTGTATGCATAGAGCTAATGACTTTACACTATTATAAGCTGCTGACTTTAAATGAATTGCTCATCCCTAGGGGTTTCTTGGGCAGACCTTCCAGCATGGATGGAATTATACATACTTGATCCCTGCCACTGGGTTCTCGTTCCTTTGATTTCCCTGGATCACTACAGCTGCCACATCTCCCTGCATCAACATCTTGTCTGATGTGGGTCATCTGACCTCTGCAGCCGATGAGTGGCTGCAGCAATGACGTATCTCTCATACGTTATGTGACCCAGTGACATGATGCATGGGTGGCATGTTACTGCTGCACCCAGTCACTGGATGCATAGACCACAAGACCCACGTCAAACTGGATGTTGACATGGAGAGACCAAAGAGCCCCATCACCCCAGGAGAGTGAAGGATTCTGTGGAGGTAATTTTGCTTTTCTCTGCAGGTCCAGCCATGCTTGGGGCTTCTTTCCCAGAGGTCCCCAGGAGTGAACAACACCTTTACGTTTTGAGGCTCCTTCAATTCCTTATTTATTTTAGAAATATTATGGAATAGAGATGAAATTATTATTTTGGATGCCTAGAACTTTCCTAAGTACACACTAGCTTTCCTCTTAGGATTTTTTTTCACCACTTGATGACATCTCCACCATTTGTTACAGATACCCTAAATGTTCTTACTGGTTTCCGATATAAAAAACAACAGATTAATATTTATATTGTTTCAGGCTATATGTCTTCTGCATCCGCTTGTACAAATGAGACACTTTCTATCCAGGTAAAAGTTTTAGAATAAATCCTCGTATACTGTATGTATGAAAAGGCACAACCAGTCAGCAAGATATAAAAATAGGTTATATTTGCTATAATGGATCCTTATCTCGCTCGGCGTAACAAGCCTACAATGTACTTTTCTTCAATATTACATATTCAAGTAGCTGCTACTGAAAACCTACAGTAACTAAAGCGCTAGTCTCCTGCTCATTTACACATGGGCAATGCAAAAAGTGACCATAGTGTAATGGGAATGGGGTCCCACCATGACCACCTTCAACAGTAATTCAGTTCAAGACATAATGTCATGAAGACATTTCTACTGTGTCTTCTCCGTGTCTTGTTCTTATAGTGAACCCAATTTCATTCTTTCAAGCTCCCCTTTCAATATCCCCTACCACATGCAACTGCATGTTACCTAAAAGTGAAAATTTGCCCCATCGGATGCCAGGCCCCACTGGAGTTGTTACACCTCTCCTTGCCACCCACTGTACCAGGGACTACAATACAGCCTCATTTATCCCAATGTATACTCACTCTGCATGAAATAATCAAAGGGGTAGCCCTCTTCCTTCTTATGATCTGTTGAGGCCCCAAAGATTAGACCCCTACCAATCATAATGTTATGGCATATACATGTCACCTCACCTAGTCCTATTGTTGTTTTCCAGTAAGTAGCCATGAACCCTGCCAATGTCCTCTTCTTCCTCTGCTCCAGTCCTTCACCACACCTCCACTGGTTCAGGCCAAGTTGCTCTGAAGGCAAGTTGGTAAGGAAATTGGTGACCAAGGATTATGTGAAACCTGAAGATTTAGTTAAAGGGGAATCATTTTTGCCATGCATTGCCTTTTGATTAGTGTTCATTCCTGTTCTGACCCCTGTTTGTTATTATTCCTGATATTACTTATGATTGACCTCAATCCTGATCTCAGTCTTGAAAGTTTCCTCTGTCTTGCCCCTTGGATTACTCACCTGGTACCTGTTGTTCTATTCCTAACTCTGATCCTTGGCTCCATTTCTGACTATGCTCTAGACTTGTTTTCTAGCTTCCTGCTTTACTGATCATTCTCTTGATTAGGACCTCTGGCTCCCTTCTTGACTACGCTACTACAGTTTCCACACAGTGGGCCATCAATCCATAATTATTCTAGAGATCATGACCAGGGGAATATCTCCAGGTGTAGAAGGTCTATATCTCATTGCAAAGTTCAAAGATGAAGAATAGGGGGTCTGTTAGACTCCACACCCCAATCTTGCCAGCAGAGTACATCTTAGAGAATCAGCATCTCCAGTGTGTGACCATAATACTAGTGACATAGTATTCCAGAGGAACACAGTACTTCAAAGGTAAAGAGAGACCTACTACTAGAAATTAACAGAAAATACCACTCACGTGTTTCAAACATATTACATGTTCTTAGTCATATCCATGACTAAAAATGTGTTATACATTTAACATGCATACGGGGTACTGTCTCTTGTTAGATTTTTACCTATGCTGTGGAAATAAAGATTATATTTCTTGGTTTATCTGACTGCAATACTGGATTGAAAAGTTTTTCTTCCATATTTTTGGCAGAGTCAAAGAGTTATCTTTGCACTACAACTGATAGAAGGGTATAGACCACAAAATACAGGTTTCCAAAAATAAGATCACTTTATTGGTTAAAAAACAATTAAAAAATTACCTTTTTTCAGCCAATAAAGTGCAGCTTTTTTTTTTTTTAGAATAGTGCTCTAGTCAAACCTATATTTTTTTGTCCATCCCTTATTAACATTTTGACTGTTTTCCATCTTCAGCAGAGAGGCACAGCAATCCGACATTCCAAACACCCTTTCTATTGAATTGTACCGGTCCAGTGCACAACCTTCTCTGGTGAGTGCAACTGTTATCCGATCCATTAGCACCCCTACAGGTTTACACTATAGAGCGTCTTTCTCTGTCCCTAAATGTACTAGGACTGATAGATTGCATTGAGCTGGTGAGTTGATTTTCTTATTTTCTCTGCTAGTACATCAAGGACACCCAAATGTTAGCTGGTTTTAAACCATAAGTAGATGCAGTAAATACAAAGAATGTGTCTTCTTTTGTATCTTCTGATGTGGAAATCCAATGATTTCATTGTGTTTATTGTGATCTGCATATGTTTATCAGGATCCTATAGCTGTGGGTTTCCATTTCTAAGATATAAAGGTGTTTAGGGGGAAAAAATACAAGAAATCGAGCTCCGACCTCAACACAAATTTGAAATCAAATCCAATTGTCACGGAAGGTGTACAAAAAACTAGAAGACACAGAATGAAGATCCGACTGACTGGATCCAAAACTAAGGAACCAAAGGGTAAGCCCTGTAACAGCCCTGGCTCTCTCCCTTACTGCTCAGCCTATGCAAAAATCTCTATGGCAGATGATTGCATACCCTCGTTCCTCGACTGTATGACACCTGAACACCCTATAATAGTGAGGAGACACGACCACCGGCTCCCTACACTTAATACGGAGGGAGTCAGGGTCCCCTAGGATCCAGCAAACAGGAAAACACAAATAAATGAACAAACATATCTGTAGAAGAATCAGTAGTAGCATCCAGCATGCACACACTCCAGGAAGTTGTATAAACCGCAAAGTGATGCAGTATGGGAGGATATTTAAAGGGATGCAATCAGTGCAACTAGATGACAGCTGAGAGAGGGAAACGAGATGACAAAACAAAAGCAAAAACAAAAGAACCTCAAGCAGGAGGTTCTGAAGAACGTCTGTCAGAGATACTCAGATGTCTGGTGGTGACACCAATTTATTTAAAGGTATGAACACGGACATACCCGGATAGCTCTAAACCCGCATCCCCTTCTTCTCCTGCTCATTTCATGCTCCCATGCTCTCCCTTGCCCTGCCCTGAATCGCGCAGGGCAAGGTCTTTTTCTGGAGATCCAGTGATGTACCAGGCTCTCCATGGGTAATGCTAGACAGAGGCTTTCACCTAACAGTGAGCCCGGTGACTTCACTGGCACTAATGGGCGGGCTTTAGCACTGCCCTAGCCTGTAAAATGGCTAGGGCAGCGCTAAAGCCCATCCATCAGTGCCACTGACATCACCGGGAATACTGCTAGGTGGAAGCCTCCGTCTAGGAGTGTAAAAAATATAAATATATTCTATTTTATATTTATAAATAGAAACAAACGGCCCTTGACCTGCACGATGCAGCTCAGGGCAAGGGAGAGCATTGGAGCATGAAATTCTCCGATGCTCATGTCAGAGGGGCTGGAGGGGTGAAGAAGGGGTTATGTCTGGGTTCAGCTCTGAACCCAGACAACCCCTTTAAGTAAAAATAAGTTATAATGTCTGGTGTCATCTATCGAATGGCAGGTTGCTTGAAGTGATTGACTATAGGTTGGATTATATGTCTCATAAATCAGTCAAACCTAACATTATCTGCATTTTATTTTAGCACAGCCACACATTCAGCCGTCCCTTCTCTCTCCTGTTTCAATATTCACTCTTATGTTTGAAGAAAGGCCGCACGTAGAGAATCTCTGTGACAGTTCTTTACCTTTCTCAATTCAGAAATTCAAACAAAAGATTGATAAGTGCGGTCGGTGTTAGGATTGCAGCCTGCCGCACTGTGGGGTTGCTAAAATTGAAAAAATTTTGTCCACGTGTTACAATGAAGCTTCAATGTCTCAAACATTTTCCACAGGATTCATATGTTGTAGATCTTAGATGACCTCAATCTGCCTAGAATTCTGCTTTGAAATGGCTAGTGTTAGGATATGACAATAAAACCATGGGACGCTGCAGAGAAATACTGTGTATTAGGAGACTGTTCCCAATGTGTCAGAATAAAACGTCATTTGTCATCTACACAATCCTCCACATTTTTTTATATTTGTTTTCTTCTAGCAAAACCACAAGAGCCCAGGATTGTCCAATGCAAAACGTAGAAATGTATGAAGACGTTTCCGTGAAATTTAAATAAACTAAAATGTTATTTTGCTGTTGTTGTTTTATTACTTAAAGAAGCACTCCCATGTTTTTTTTTTCTCTAAACCCAAAGAGAAGTCTACAAGTATGTGACAGTTCTTCCTGTTGCTTCATCCCTGCTAAAATTCTCCTTTCTGCTTTTCCTGTTCTGGTCTGCCATCTTTATCTGCCTTTTCTCTAAACTATATTTATTAAAAATGGCTGCTACTCCTTCAGAATTCCTTCCTGTGTTGCTGCAGTCTTGCCTACAAGTCCCAGAATACTGCTGCTGGGAGAGTGTAAATGAAGGCGGGTGTTTCCTCCACAATGTTGTTTCCACCCACTGATCCTCCTCTGGGCAGTCTGTTTTCTCATCATCCTGATAGGATCTTATGATGTCACTAGGTCATGTGAACCCTGTTTTCAGCTTCCAAACATCAAAGCCAAAAGGTGGTGGCTGTAGTGGGAGGAATGAAGAGCTGCGAAGGGGCAGAGATACAGCAGATGGTGATCCTTCTTCAGAATCTGCTTGTAGTTTCCATCTGCACCTGAAGCAGTGTTGCCAACCGTCTAGAAAATTCTGGACAGTCTGTAAAAATCTGTAACTTTTTTTCTGTGTCCGTGAAAAAAATACCGTAGATGTATCTGTTATTTTTTTGAGGTTGATGGTACTTGACTAGATTATTTTGGTGGTAATTATCATTTTTCAACCAACAGTAAGTGCTGGTAATGAGGTGTTATCAGTATATTGAGCTATAGACCTTTATTACTTATAATCTTTACCATTCATTATGGTTTTCCAATTTGTTTATAAAAAATGTTGGCTGCGATTTTGCGGTAAGTTGTCCAGAAAAAAAATAAAAAATTCTAGGTGGCAACCCTGACAGGAAGGGCAGAAACTGACTTCCTGGGGAACACATTAATATAAGTACAGGTTCCTTAGTCACATGATGCAGTAACTGAAAATGAAGATGTGAATTTCTGTATAAACTAAGCACCTAAAAATGTAACTTTATTAGAAAAGAAATGAAAGTCTGAAAAAAAAACATGAGAGTGGTTTTTTAGTCAATTTGTATTTGATTGCAGATTGTGTGAGATCAGAAGTAAAGAGGTTTGTTTTTCTCTCAGAAATAGTGCCCCCTTGTCCATGAGGTGTTAAGTGTCTGATGAGGTCTCTCCAAGAACTGCACTTGGCTATCTGAATGGAGCAGCAGTGTGCATGCTCGATCACTGCTCCATTCAAACAGGGTAGACCAGACCCCTATTCTTGTTATAGATGGGGTTATCAGAGGCCAAACCCCCACCAATCACACCCACTTATCATCTGTCCTAGATAGGTGATAAGGTGATATTTTGCTACAACTCCTTAAAGGCTCTGTACACCTTCGGAGGCGGTTTTTGTTTATGATTGCATTTTATTCATTCTTGGCTAAAAATCATATTTTCAATTGGCCTTTATGAAAAATATTGAGCCATTCTGTCGCAAAGTATTAACTGTTTTTCTAGCTGTGTGACTGGTACTTTCACTTTGTGTGGGTCATCTCATAAACCTTATCTCTAAACTACTGAGAGGTCATAAACACTTATTTAAGCCACATTCTTATCAGTAAGATAAGAACTGAGCCGTAATGAGTGTCTGACGGAAAAGACAAAAAATCTGCAAGCTGCTGCTAGAGCGTGTCAGCTCTGTACAGAAAAAAGGATTCCATATTTTTAATAAAGAGCAATTGAAAAAATTATTTTTGTTATCTGAAAATAAGTACAATGCAATAATAAAAAAAATTCCCCCAAAGGTACACATAGCCTTTAAATGCCTGCCCACATCTTGCTCTGGTTATTTTTATTCTGAAAGCGCTATCTTTGCACCAAGGACAGTACAAGTATATAGTAAAGACATCTCCCTACATTACTATAGCTTAGAGGGGGGGGGGGGGGCATCTGACTATAAGCTCGATGACTGCTTTTCCAGTAGCAACCAGCAGAATTGTGAATGCAGAATTAAAATACAGACTGTAACTCAGAATTAGTGCAAGATCACTAATATATCTACAAAGTCAGTCAGCCTTATGGTAGGTTAGGCTACTTTCACACTTGCGTTAAACTTTTTGGTACTGAGTTCCGTCCTAGGGGCTCAATACCGAAAACTGATCAGTTTTATCCTAATGTATTCTGAATGGAGAGCAATCCGTTCAGTATGCATCAGGATGTCTTCAGTTCAGTCACGCTACGGTATTTTCTCCGTCCCAAATTCCGGAACACTTGCAGAAATGCTGGATCTGGCATTATTTTCCATTGAAATGCATTAATGCCGGATCCGACCCCAAGTGTTCCGGAAAAAAACGGATCCTGTTTTGCCGTCTGCACATGCGCAGACCTTTAAAAATTTTAAAAAGATAAATCCCAGATCGTTTTTTCCAGATGACAACTGGAGAAATGGATCCGGTATTGCAATGCATTTGTGAGATGCATCCGGATCCGTCTACAAATGGTATCCGTTTGCATACAGATTGCCTGCCGGAATCCAACAACGTGAAAGTACCCTTACTTCTATATGCACATTTTGACCTGTCTGTGCTTGTATCTCTGTAACAATCCTTTCAAAAGGAATGTGTTGTTACAAAATTATTAGTGATGAGCAGCATAGACAATATTGATTTTCGAGATATTTTGCAAATTTTGTGCCTTTTATTCGCCATAAATTAGCAAATTCTAGAATTCGTGATCTCCAGCCATTATTTTCTTGATTGCAAAAGTCGGCAATGTAATATGCGTGTAATGCGCATGCAATACAGGCGTGGCTCACTTTTGCCACATTTTTCAAGCTGATAGAACTAGCAACTTTCGTGACTGTGAGGAAGAACTCCTGATCACTGTAAGTAATTTTACATTACAGCGCTGTTTTTGATTACATTTCGCATGCATGGCAGAACAATAGCTTTATATGCAGATAGAGTGCTCCAATATTTTTGTGATTGTGCAAATCGGCACTAATGATGCGCATATTTTTGGGCAAAATACATTCAAATTCACATTTTATCAGGTCTGAGCACAGTAATCCCTATCACAGCACAGAAAAACAGACAGCAAATGACTTTTATTTTAAAGACGAAAGACAAAGACACTAATCCCTATCACAGCACAGTAATTCCTATCACACTACCTAACACTCTGCACTGGAACCTATCAGCTACACTATATCACTATCTAACCTACACTGACTATCTCCCACTAACTATCTGTATTATATATATGAGCTAACTATCTAATGTAATTGAATAAGGATCCAGGTGACTCAGCAAAGCACAGAGCACAGCAATGACACTGCTCTCTCTCTCTTAGAACTGCAAAAACAGCAGAAAATGGCTGCTGGGGAGTTTCATATATAGTAAAGGGGTAGGCAACTTTCCTATTGGTTGTTAGGGATGTTGCAAAGCTCAGACAAAGATATTGCAGCCTTCTCATTGGCCCACAAGCAAGAAGGGAGGTTACTGATGAAAAAAACTAGAATATTCGCCATTACGAAGATAGAGCACTTTATTCTAGATCTTCGCGAAATATCAAAGTGCCAATATTCGCAATACAAATTCGCAATTAGAATATTCGCGATCAACACAAAAAATTACCTGTTTTCCTATTTTTTTTTAAAACCAAGGGGAAGATTTATCAAAACCGGTCTAAAGGAAAACTATGTTGCCCATACCAGTTTTGTTATAATTCCCCTCAAGTTTTTTTGTTAAACATATTTTTAGGAAGTCTTGGTGATGTCTATGCCCATGCTACTGTCTATAATAATAATAATAATAATAATACAAATCTTACTGTTTTACTCTGAAATCTAATTGGTTTTACTCTGACCACTAAGTTTCAAAATAGGCTGAGACTTCATGTTCTCTGATCGCTTCTCAGCAGTCATCTCAGTATCATCACAGGATTACAATGAAAGGTAATACCTATGTAGAGATAGCACAGGATACACCATTCTTAATAGGTGATGGACACAGCTCACTTACTCTCCCTCTCTGCTCAATGAGCTCTGCAGAGCTCACAGAGCATGCCCACAGCACTCCCCTGTAGAAGTCAATGAGTCATCTCCAGACTACAGTTTCCTATGTGACTGCTGTAAAGCAAATCTTTAACTGCTGTTAACAGCAGCTTGGGCAAGTTTACAAAATCATGTGCCGAAATAGAACAAAAAATATCTGCAATCAGAAAACTAACAAAATAAAAACAAACAACAATATCAATATCTGGTTTTAATTGGTACGAAAATACAATCCAGGCAATACATTCCCTCTAATGCTGTTGGCCAATCCAGGGTTTACTATCCTTTATTTACAGGGCAACAAATCTTCAGGGACGTGTAGAGCAAATCTGACCTTGAGTTATTGACCTTCCGGGGCCTTTGCTGGGTATTAGCATGCATTGATTCGACATGGAATTCATGTAAGGTCAAATCCATTTTAGGTTATCCTGCCAGTGACCTTTATAAAATGGGCACTAGACAATGTAGCCCCCTAAATAAGGCTTGCATAAAATAAATGCACAGGACACATAGCCGGGCGGCTCAAATATCTGAGTAAATATTAAGTCAAATCTCTTTTTACGGCTGCACGAGAGGCTGTCTGGTATTTGTGTAATGCCGCTTCTACATTCTTTAAAGATACATCAATGTCCATTACACTAAGCAAAAAGTACAGCTCTAACTTTAATGTATCCAGCTATGAAGTTTCCTACATTGCCTCTACTCAATTGTGCATGAAAAGGGAGTTGGAAAATAGCAATGTTTTTCACTCAGGCGTATTTAATATTACAGAGCTGTACAGAGATCCAGGCTATGAAAGTATTTTGAACAGAAATGAAATTACAGAACTTTAGGAACAGGTAAACAAGTGAAGATGGCATTCTTAAAATGTACCTCCATCCAAACATGAAAACTTCCCTGTACTTCTGAATGCACGGTACTGAAAAATATCCTTAAATTGGCCCTTTGTTGTAGGAAGGTCCAAACTGACAAAATGGGGCAACACAAGTATGCAGAGACAACACAAGTATGCAGAGACAACACAAGTATGCAGAGACAACACAAGTAGGCAGGGACAACACAAATAGGTAGAGACAGCACAAATAGGCAAAGACAGCACAAGTAGGCAGAGACAACACAAGTAGGCAGGGACAACACAAATAGGCAGAGACAACACAAGTAGGCAGGGACAACACAAATAGGCAGAGACAACACAAGTAGGCAGGGACAACACAAGTAGGCAGAGACAACACAAGTAGGCAGGGACAACACAAATAGGCAGAGACAACACAAGTAGGCAGGGACAACACAAATAGGCAGAGACAACACAAGTAGGCAGGGACAACACAAATAGGCAGAGACAACACAAGTAGGCAGGGACAACACAAGTAGGCAGAGACAACACAAGTAGGCAGACAACACAAGTAGGCAGGAACAGAACAAGTAGGAAGGGAGAACACAAGTAGGAAGGGAAACACGAGTAGGCAGAGTAAACACAAGTAGGCAGAGACAACAGAGGTAGGAAGAGACAATCCAAGTAGACAGAGGTAACACAGGTAGGCATAGAAAACAAAAGTAGGCAGAGACAACACAGGTAGGCAGAGACAACACAAGTAGGCAGGGTCAGGGGCAACACAATTAAGCAGAGACAACACAAGTAGGCAGGGACAACACAAATAGGCAGGGACAGCACAGGTAGGCAGGGGCACCACAATAGGGCAGAGACAATACAAGTAGGCAGAGACAACACAAGTAGGCAGAGACAACACAGGTAGGCAGAGACAACACAAGCAGGCAGAGACAACACAGGTAGGCAGAGACAACACAAGTAAGCAGGGACAGCACAAGTAGGCAGGGTCAGGGGCAGCACAATTAAGCAGAGACAACACAAGTAGGCAGGGACAACACAAATAGGCAGGGACAGCACAGGTAGGCAGGGGCACCACAATAGGGCAGGGACAACACAAGTAGGCATAGACAACACAAGTAGGCAGAGAAAGCACAGGTAGGCAGAGACAACACAGGTAGGCAGAGGCAACACAAGTAGACAGAGACAACACAGGTAGGCAGAGACAACACAAATAGGCAGAGATAGTACAGGTATGAAGGGGCAACACAAGAGGGTAGGCACAACACAAGTAGGCAGAGACAACACAAGAAGGCAGGGTCAACACAAGTAGGCAGTAACAATATAAGTAGGCAGAGACAGCACAAGTAATCAGGGACAACACAAGTATGCAGGGAGGGAGAATATAAGTAGGAAGGCACTAAACAATACCTTAGTGAAGCACAAAATAATGCCCCAGAAAGACCAAATACCACAGTTCAGCACAAACTACTGCAGCCCCCACCACAGTATTGAACTGTATCACCACCTTCTGAGGATGGCAATACAGTTAAATTTGGGAGGATACCTGCGGCCGCCAGCCTGGTGTATAAGTACCTGCCGCCCTTGCATTTATTAATGCTGAGAGCATCTGCCAGTCAGCAGCCATGAGGAGGGCTCGATCGGCCCCCTAAGCATCAGCCCACTGGGAAATTCTCCTTTATGGTCTATGGCCAGTCATCCTCTGTCTGCATGTATGAAAACATTTATGCTCTGTTATCTGTGCTCCAGCCATAATAGCTCATATGAACGGAATCTATCTGTCACCTGGCCATTACCGGGGTATCCTATCGTTAATACAGTATGCATTTACAAACCGTTCATAAACTTTCCAGATAGAATATAAGAAAATGGCTATAAAATATTATCACCCTGGTACAAAACCCTGGATAAAACAGGTCTGTACAGCGTGCCTAATTCAGACAGGTGTCGGAGGAGTCATAGGCATATAGGTCCATTCTTACAGTCTGGTCGGAGTGCATTATAACAATTGCCTTTTTATACAGGTGAAAACAATCAAATAATCTCTCTCATAATTCATTGTTATTATATATATTACATATGGTATTTATTAATTGCTACTTAATACTTTCTTTCTCTGAAGGAACATAGTAATTACTTTATGTTCCAGGGGAAAATCACTGTTGTATTGTCTTCTTTGTGCATTGCTGTATGCTGCATACCATATGTTGCTAATTTGCATTTCTCATGTTAAAAATAAATTACCATAAAAAGACTTATAAAAATAAATAAATAAATAATGCAGTATGTATGGCACATCTGTAGGATATGCCATAAGTGTCTGACAGATACACAGTGGTTCATGCTGAGTGCATGGTCAGTTGTGCACAGTGGTGGATGCTCAGCTCTCTCCATTCACTTTTTGGGAGGTCTGAAAACAGCTGAGCAGGAAGCAGGAAGTGTGGATGATTGATGACATCATCAAGAGAGGAATTAACTAGCTTCTCCCACTACTTGGGTTGCCACAAAAATGATAAATTTTGATTCCAAACCGGGGTTCCGGAAATGATCTCTGTGGTCACATGTGCTAGAATGCCACGTCACTGCTAGTGATGTCCTAGTGATGTGCCATTCTAGCACATGTGACCGCAGTCCCTCCATGAATGGAGACCAAGGACTGGCTCAGCTATTTTCAGGAGTCCCAAAAAGGGGAATGGAGTGGTGGCTGTGCATCCATGGTGTCCTCCCGTTCTACTGTCTCATGTCTCACTTCCAAAAACAGCCAAGTGTGCTTGCCCGACTATTTTTGGAAGTCTCAGAGTGGCACTCTTCTTACATGACAGGGTCCTGTTCTTGAGATAGGAGTGGGTTCCAGAGGTGGGAGCTGCACCTATAAGTCAGTTTACAACCTGTATACAGTATTACAGGTGGGAACCCTACTGCATGACCCACTCCTCAGCAATAGTAGAACTCTTAGCCTGGTGGACAATACAACTTTTGGTAAAATGATGGCAAATGCTAGCCAGGGTAAATAATATCTGACACTAATTGGTGCACACACTTAACGTTGTTGTCCAAGATTTTGATATTCATGACTAAGGTTGAGCGAATCAAACCCAACAAAGTGGAATTCGATCTGAATTTCAGAATAAATTTGATTTGCCCCATAGCAGAATTACCTTATGCTTCTTGGTAGGAAATCGATTTAACCTCAAATAATGTAAAAAACAAAAAAAAAAAAATCATACTTACCTCCTCCATTTGCTTGCGATGGCCCAGCCGCCGCCATCTTGATTGAAAATCTTGGCCGAAATCCTGTGTGTGACAACGTCATCTTTTGCCGCACAAGATTTTGTGCCAGATCTTCAACCAAGATGGCGGCGGATGACCCGTTGGGGGCAAATGCAGGCGGTAAGTATGATTTATTTGTTTTTTTTCTGTTAATTTTACACTGTGTTTTTACTCTCAGATGCCACGATCAAGTATGAACGCGGCATCTGAGGGGTACAATGATGAGGAGCGGTGCTATCTCAGCTCCTTGTCACTGGACCCGCTATTTACAAAAAAATGCACTTCATTTGTCACAAAGTGATTTTTTTTTTAAATTTGGCAAAGAAGACGAATCGAATTTTCCAAAACTTCACTGATCTCTTTTCATGACCCCAATGATAAGCTTTTTGGCGAGCATTGCAGCCACTTCCATAGCTAGTGATGTCATATTCATATATCACATGCGGGCCTGTCCCATTCAAGTGAATTGGGCTGAACTGTAATGCCAAGCACATCCACTATCAAATGGATGGAGCTGCGCTTGGTAAGCTGAGAGCAGGACCCCGCTGATAATAGAGGATAAGTCATCAATATGAGAATCCTGGAAAACCCCTTAAACTTCATTGTTTTCCTTCTTCCCTTGTGAACAAAAGAATCAGGCATGTTAAAATCCAACTGCCCTATCCTTCTGTCCCCTGGACATCTGCCATCGGAGAAGATTCAGGAGGCCTGCCATACACAGTAGATGGTACAGTAAGTCGATCTCTTCAAAACCGGCAGGATTGGCCAACAATTATCTAATGTGCATGATCTCCATAAGTCACTTGCAAGAAATCCAATCCATGGTAGAAATCTTGAAATTCTCATGCAACTTTGGACCTCACCAGCAAATATCGAGGCCATACACAAGTCACAGTAATTCTGCAACTCAGGGGCTAAATATTTTTGGTGGCCTTAGAGACCTAGCCTTAAAGGGATTGTCTCGAGAAGTCAAGCTCTTTTTATCATAGGGCTTCATGTAATGCTATATTTCCCTTGCTGGCCAGACATGACTTCCTCTGGATTACCCAACAATTTTGATGCAACCTACACCAGTCCAAGACTAAGCGGCCACAAATTCATAAAGAAGCAAAATCCTGTGCACCTCGGCCTCCATGGACGTGGAAGGGTTACTCCCACGAAAGACATCACCAAAATAGAAACCAAAGTTTTGAGGACTTACATCTTTTTCGTAACAGTAAACACTTAAACATAATCCAATTTCTCCCAATGAAATTCAGATTGCAATTATAAATCCAACAGTTGCAGGCACTTCAAAGACTCGTCTCTAATGAAATGATTAGCTCCTACGCTTCGCCAATAAGAAACAAAAATATATTAATGAATTTCGGAGGGAACGTCTCAGTCCCCGAAATTCTAAATTCTCATCTGTGATACGAGTGAACGTTTCAGCCGCACGGCAAGCGGCTGTGATTTGTTGTAGTGAGGCGGATCCAGTCGTCTCCCCTTCTGTGAGGAATGTATGCGGTTTCTCTGCACTTTACTACGATCATAAACTAAAATGCCAGTTTTAAGATGCGGCATCATTTCATAGCAATGTATCAATCTATTATGCCGTCATAATCCCGCCATAAATTCAGATGTAAAAAAGATACAAAGTTGAAAGCGGGTTCTAGAAACAAAAGCAAAAGCTGTATTCTGGTGCTTATGGGATTTTATAGGGTTTGGTAGTAAATTATTGAAAACAAAAAAGTACTGCTACCGTTAAAATACATCTCTTTCCAAATTCTAAAATATTAGGTGAGCTGGCTGCAGTGTGTGCTCCAGAGCTGTACTTCCTACAATAAATGAGAGCAGGAAGTATCAAATGTTGTCAGTCATTTTGGATTCACAGAGCATATTCTATTGGTCACCAGGTTATTTTGCACTTTCCATATCTTTCCTCCTAAATTATAAAATATTATGCTAATAGGTCTGCGGTGTTTGCTAAAGAGCTGCACTTCCTTCATTAATTGAGGACAGGAAGTAAAAAACATTGTCAGCTATTTCTGAGTCGTAGAACAGAATCTACCGGTCACCTTGTTGTGACTTCTCATATCTCTTACAGTAAATGAAAAAATATTAAGTTAATAGAGTAGCAGTGTGTGCTCCAGAGCTGCACTTCTTACAGTAATTGAGGACAGGAACAAACAAAAATCGTCAGCCATTTTGGATTCACAGGGCAGACTCTACTGGTCTCCTTTCATTTACCAATTCTTACATTTTTCGCACTAAATTATAAAATATAATGCTAATAGAGCAGCAGTGTGTGCTCCAGAGATGCACTTCATACAGTAATTAATCACAGGAAGTATTAAAAATTATCAGCCATTTTGAACTCATAGAGCAGAAGCTACTGGTCACCTTTGTCATTCACCACTTCACATATCTCTCCCTGTAATTTCTAAAATATGCCAAAAGAGCAGAAGTGTGTGCTCCAGAGCTGAACTTGCTACACTAATTGAGTCATAGAGCAAAATCTATTGGTCAACTGTTCATCTTCCACTTCCCATGTCCTTCTCACTAAAATAAATGATATAATATTATGCTAATAGATCAGCAATATATGCTTCAGAGCTGTACTTTGTGCAGTAATTGAGGACAGGAATTATCAAACATTGTCAGCCATTTCAAAGTCACAGAACAGTTGTTTCCCACTTCCCACATCCTTCCGTAAATTATAAAATATTATGCTAATAAAGCAGCAGTGTGTAATCCAGAGCTGCACTTCATTCAATTATTGAGGACAGGAAGTATCAAACATTGTCAGAGGTTTTGGAGTCACAGAGCAGAATCTTCTGGTCCCTGGTACCTAACCACTTCCCAAATCTCTGCCCCAAAATTATAAAATATTATGCTAATGGGTAAGCAGTTTGTGCTTCAGCGCCACACTTCCTAGAGTAATTGATGAAGGAAGTATTAAAGGTTGTCTCCTCTATCAAACACAGTCATAGAGGAGAGTCTACATAAAAAAAAAGAAGCTATACTCACCCTCACTTATCCCCTGCCGCTGCTGTTCTACTGTTTACCGATCCCTGCTGCTCTCCACTTCCTGGTCCATGCTTAATACACAGAAAGTGGCAGCCAATCACTGGCCGCAGTGGTGAACAACCTCAACCAATGATTGGCTAAGAAGCATCTCCTTATATTTCCTTTGTATCGAGTTAGGACCGGGAAGCAGCAGAGACCTGGTAAGGGTGGAAATGCCAACGTTAGAACTCAAATTTCTTAACTCATCGCGTTATCTTGAGACAAAAGCCATTGAAAAGCAATTGAAGGTGTTTGCTTAGATTAGATAACACAACTCAGAAATCTCAGAAAACAGGAGTGTTAACTCTACTCCATCCGTATATATACTGTTGCAAGAAAAAGTATGTGAACCCTTTGGAATTATATGGATTTCTGCACAAATTGGTCATAAAATGTGATGTGATCTTCATCTAAGTCACAACAATAGACAATCACAGTCTGCTTAAACTAATAACACACAAAGAAATAAATGTTACCATGTTTTTATTGAACACACCATGTAAACATTCACAGTGCAGGTGGAAAAAGTATGTGAACCCTTGGATTTAATAACTGGCTGAACCTCCTTTGGCAGCAATAACTTCAACCAAATGTTTCCTGTAGTTGCAGATCAGACGTGCACAACGGTCAGGAGTAATTCTTGACCATTCCTCTTTACAGAACTGTTTCAGTTCAGCAATATTCTTGGGATGTCTGGTGTGAATCGCTTTCTTGAGGTCATGCCACAGCATCTCAATTGGGTTGAGGTCAGGACTCTGACTGGGCCACTCCAGAAGGCGCATTTTCTTCTGTTTAAGCCATTCCGTTGTTGATTTACTTCTAAGCTTTGGGTCGTTGTCCTGTTGCAACATCCATCTTCTGTTGAGCTTCAGCTGGTGGACAGATGGCCTTAAGTTCTCATGCAAAATGTCTTAATAAACTTGGGAATTCATTTTTCCTTCGATGATAGCAATCCGTCCAGGCCCTGATGCAGCAAAGCAGCCCCAAACCATGATGCCCCCACCACCATACTTCACAGTGCCTCTTTTTCTCCACACATAGTGTTGTGTGTTTCTTCCAAACAACTCAACATTGGTTTCATCTGTCCACAGAATATTTTGCCAGTACTGCTGTGGAACATCCAGGTGCTCTTGTGCAAACTGTAAATGTGCATCAATGTTTTTTTGGACAGCAGTGACTTCCTCTGTGGTATCCTCCATGAAATCCATTCTTGTTTAGTGTTTTACGTATCGTAGATTCTCTAACAGGGATGTTACCATATGCCAGAGACTTTTGTAAGTCTTTAGCTGACACTCTAGGATTCTTCTTCACCTCATTGATCAGTCTGCACTGTGCTCTTGCAGTCATCTTTACAGGACAGCCACTCCTAGGGAGAGTAGCAGCAGTGCTGAACTTTCTCCATTTATAGACAATTTGTCTTACCGTGGACTGATGAACAGCAAGGCTTTTGGAGATACTTTTATAACCCTTTCCAGCTTTATGCAAGTCAACAATTCTTAATCGTAGGTCTTCTGAGAGCTCTTTTGTGCAAGGCATCATTCACATCAGGCAATGCAAACCCAGAACTGGTGTGTGTTTTATAGGGCAGCTGTAACCAACACCTCCAATCTCATCTAATTGATTGGACTCCAGTTGGCTGACACCTCACTCCAATTAGCTCTTGAAGATGTCATTAGTCTAGGGGTTCACATACTCCACCTGCACTGTGAATGTTTACTTGGTGTGTTCAATAAAAACATGGTAACATTTAATCCTTTGTGTGTTATTAGTTTAAGCAGACTGTGATTGTCTATTGTTGTGACTTAGATGAAGATCAGATCACATTTTATGACCAATTTGTGCAGAAATCCATATCATTCCAAAGGGTTCACATACTTTTTCTTGCAACTGTATAAATATATATATATATATATATATATATATATATATATCAGAAAAATGTATCCCCACCATTTAAAGCTAGGGGGTATGGTTTGCTCACATGATGTGTCAGCGCCCGAGAGTTCCATCCCAGTAGACCTGATTGTACCTGGTAAAGCTAATATGAAGAAGACAGGTAAAAGTGATCATCACACAGTTATAAATTCTTCAAAATTCACAGCCGCATAAATAATATTCACATCATCAGCAGAATATAATTAGAAAATTGTATGGTACATCTTGTTGCGCCCGATACAGAATTTTCCGGAAGTTGCCATATTAAGATTTAATTGCCTGTGTGTTGTACAGATTGCTTCCTAATATTGAGCAGGTATAGCGGCTGCGAAGTCTGATTTACATATCATTCAGTTTCTTTGTGCAAAGGAAAGAAAACAGGGAAGAGTTTAAGAAAATGTATCAAACTGAAGCCTTGAGCTTTGTTCAGCTATTTTGCGGCTATATACCATATGGTATGGAAATATGTGCAAGGGGAGGCGAAGGCATTGTAACAACACCTCGAAAGCTTTGTCTCCAGAAGAGCAGCACTTTCCCTGTGAGTGTGGAGGATGATATATTGTTTTTATGTGCATTATCTTTGCCTCCGATATTAGATGTCTGTACATATATATGAGCTCTTATGAGATGTCTGGGAGAGATGTGCAATGGAATTTATTACGGGGACGGGATAATAAGACCACGGTGGCATCTGCATGTGTCTGTAGGCAGAGCAGCTTTTCATTTCTTTCATTTATTACTTTGTTCATGCAAATACAGTGCAAAATCACTGATAAAAGATATAACTGATTGAAAGTGGGAACATACATACTCCGCCGACAAAATAGGCTTTGTTTGTCTTCTTAATGGAGAAAAATATCCAATATTTAGTTGCTTTAAAAGGACACAAATTCCATAGTATTTCTCTATTTGTGTTGCAGGCAAGGAAAATAAATCATAAAACATTTCCAGGGCCAACGAGACACCAGTAACTACAAAAGCTGAAAGAAGAGATGGGAAAAGACATGCTAAAGCCAGGGTTAGGCAGCTGCCTAAGGCACCACTAAAAGGGGGCAAAAATTAAAAATAAGAAATCAGTCAGGTGTTTTACACCCCAACCATTCAGTAGGTTACAATTTAAAGGGGTATTTCTTTCAGAAGCAATTATTACCTATCAACTAGATCTTTGGGGGCCACCACTGGACCAAAGTCCACCACTCTGGCAGTTAGTGAGGTCCTAGTGGCAGGACACCCAAAGAGCTAACGGTCCTAACCAATTTATTGATAGTGATGAGTGACATAGGCAATATTCGAATTCGCTATATTTCGCAAATTTTGGGCCGAATATTTACCATAAATTAGCAAATTCGAGATCTCCAGTCATTGCTTACTAGGTTGCAAATATCGGCAATGTAATATATTTGCGATAAATTCGCGATTAGAATATTCAACACTATTCGCGGATATGAATATATAGCACTATATTCTAAATATTCGCGAATTCTCAAAGTGGCGATATTCGCGATGAAAATTTGTGATTCGAATATTCGCGCTCAACACTATTTATTGATTAGGTCAGGGGTAGGCAACCTCCAACACTCTCGGTGTTGTGAAGCTACAACTCCCAGCATGCATCCCAGAGCCCAGGAGGTGGAGCCTGACTGTGAAGTGCTCTCGGCTCACTACATAGCTCCTCCCTTCTGCTCTGGGTGACAGCTGTAGTGGTCTCCTGGTTGGATGCTATAGCTCTCACTCAGTGAAGAGGGGCCATGAATCAGCTCAATGCGGAGAGCACTTCACAGTGAAGCTCTGCCCTTGGCAATTGCAGAAGCAGAATCTGGCAGAATAAAACTTCATAATCACACTACTCCTGATGATTAAAGCTCAAGATTGCATGTTTAGACAGCTTTCCCCAGCCCCACCTAGAACTTCAAATTGTCTAGCACTTTAGATAGCCTTCTCCATGTCCCTAATGAGCGCTCTCCTTTCCTGTAACACATTGCGTGCCGAATTAACATACATTATATATACAGTTCGGTAACTCTTCAGAACCTTTCACTTTTTTCACATTTTGTTATGTTGCAGCCTTTTGCTAAAATCAAAAAACTCACATTTCCCCCATCAATGTGCACTCAATACTCCATAATGAGAAAGTGAAAACAGAAAAGCTAAAATTTCACATCGACGTAACTATTCAGAGCCTTTACTAAGACACTTGAAATTTAGTTCTGGGGGGTTCTCCCGTTTCTCTTGATCATCTTTGAGATGTTTCTACACCTTAGTTGGAGTCACCTGTTGTAAATTCCGTTTATTGGACATGATTTGGAAAGACACAGCCCTGCCTATATAAGGTCTCACAACTGACAGTGCATATCACAGCAAAATGTAATTAAACAAAATTCTGCTGTACCGAAAGTTCCCAGGAACACAATGGCCTCTGTGGTTCTTAAGTGGAAGACGTTTGTAACAAACAAGACTCCTCCTAAGGGCTCGTTCACACAAACGTTTTTTGCGTTCTGTATACAGGAGTTTTTTTTCGTTCCGTATACGGTCCGTATACGGAACCATTCATTCAATGGTTCCGCCAAAAATAAAAAGGACTGTATGCATTCCAAATATTGAATGAGATAGAACATGTCCAAATATTGCAAGCAAATCACATTCCATGGCTCCATTCAAGTCAATGGGTCCGCAAAAAAAATGGAACACATACGGAAATGCATCCGTATGTCTTCCGTCTCTGTTCCATTTTTGCGGAACCATCTATTAAAAATGTTATGCCCAGCCCACATTTTTTTTATGTAATTACTGTATACTGTATATGCCATACGGAAAAACAGAACAAGAACGGAAACACAACGAAAACAAAAAACGGAACAACGGATCCATGAAAAACGTCCCGCAAAACACTGAAAAAGACATACGGTCGTGTGAACGAGCCCTATAGCTGTCCGCCCCACTAAACTAAGTAATCAAGGGAGAAAGGCCTTGGTAAGAGAGGTGACCAAGAACCCAGTGGTCACTCTGGCTGAGCTCCAAAGATGAAAAGCCTGCATGAAGTACCTGAGCAGACCCGACGGCTGGAAGATGGTAGCAAGAGGCAGATCTGGGCGCCTGGAGAGGTGAGAGGAGCAGCCGCCGCTGTAAAAGAAAAATATGCATCATGGATATAGTGTAACTGCCACTAGTTCTTACAATGCAGTAACCATACTGTAACAGTGAATACATGGGAGATACAGTCTTTACAATCTGCTGGTAAGCCTTTTTTTCATTTTTAATGGAGTTTTTTAAAATTTTTTACACATTTGTTCTTTTGTCTACTACGAACAAAGACACACAGGGATTCCATTGTTTAAACATGTAAGATACAGTACCTTATACTTCATTTCTGAGAGCATGCGTGGGAGGAATAATCAAGATTGCTTTTAGTGATATATTTCTATTTTTTTTTAACTTTAACTGAATGAAATTGGATGCCTATTTTGAGCTTATGACCTGGAAAATATGATGACAACCTTATTAAACGGGTTTCCATCATTAGAAAAACATGGCTGCTTTCTATTAAAAATAGTGCCACACCTTTCCGCTGGTTATATCTGGTATTGTGCTGAACTCTACTGAGGTGAGGATGAGCTGCAATACCAGGCAGAACCAGTGAAAAGGCACGGCACTGTTTTAAAAAAAAATAAGTAATCCTTTTGGACATAGTGAGGTGAATATATAGTAGAAGGCAGTGTTTAAAAGGTATCTCTGCTCAACAAGTATAATGGCCACAGTGTTTGGGTCTATGGTCGCTAGTGTTGAGCGAATCGAAGTATCTGAAGTAGACTTCAATCCAGATTTCAGGAAAAATTTGTTTCACCACAAAACCAAATTTCCTTGCGCTTCGTGGTAAGGAATCAATTTTTCCTAAAATGGTGGCTGAAAGTAAAAAATTATACTCACCGCATTCACTTGATCGTGGAGAGGCCTTCCACTCCCATCTTGATTGACCTGCAGCAAGCGTGATGACCTCACCATGTGATCACGTGATTAACCCTTGATTACCCCTGAAAGGCGGCATGTGCTAAGCGTTGAATGCGGCATCTGCGGGGTTAAATGATGGGGGACAATGTGTTTGCCACTCCCCGTCATTGCGCCACTCCATATAATGAAAAGAGATTCATTCGTAATAAATAAAATTTCTTATCAAAATTTGGCAAAGTTTAATTTTTCAAAACTCTGCATCTCTAGTAGTCACTATAATAGGGCGAGGTCCATGCCTTGTAACCATGCAGTGCACTTCAACACCTTCTCATGGTCATGGTGGTGCTCTGATGGACAGTATAAACGTTACGGGTAGTATAAGAGTAGGAAAACATGGCTGATTTCTTCCAAAAACGGTGTCACTCTTATTTATGGGTTATGTCTGGTAATACAACTCTTTCGACCAACCAAGGACAACATCTGCATGGAGTTTGTATGTTTTTTCGTTGTGTTTACATGGCTTTCCTCCAGGAACTCCGAGTGATGACAATCTCTTCACAGCTCTGTGGAATATGTTAGCACCATTTATAAATAATTCCTATGAGTTACAGTACATAGGAATCCCAGTTACCTAAACAACATGAGGATAATAAGACTTCATCAAACATTGGTGGCCAAGACTGTTGGCTGTTCTGAAACCTATGGTGCACAGAAGAACTGAGAGTGGTCAAGGCCCATGGACAATAATGTCCATCACTAGCCACTTATCAACTGTCATAGTTATGATAACTCTTCAGCAACCCTAATGAATTACATATGAGCAACATTGATCTCTTGTGTATCAGATAAAGGCTGGGGCTCTTTTCGCCAAGGGCCCTTGGGTACTGGATGGCATTCCACTGGTGGTTGAGTTTCATCTAACAGTATTACCCACCAAACTACTCTACAATGTGGGTCTTCTTTATTGTTGCTGAGACCATGGATAAGAGTGGCATGGATAAGGATGGTAGATATTGGAGCCTAAGAGACCTCAGAATGTTCAAAAAATTATTATAAGGGTCCACACACCTAAACATATGGATTTACACCCAATGGTAGATCAAAAAGGAAATATCCATATTATTGTTTATCTTCATTAAAGTGGTATTCCCACATGAACATTTATGGCATATCCAAAAAACATGGCCTAAATGTCTGATAGGCGGTCGTTCCCCCACTGGGGCCCGCACCTATCTCAATAATGAGGCTCCGTCTTGGAGGAATGAAGAGGTGGCCATTAGCGTTGAGCGCAAATATTCTAATCGCAAATTTTTATCGCTAATATCGGCACTTCACGAAAATCTAGGATATAGTGCTATATATTCATAATCGTGACTATTCTAGAGGTTTTTTTTTATCAGTACTACTGCTTCTTGCTTGTGGGCCAATGAGAAGGCTGCAATATCTTTGTCAGAGCTTAGAAACATCCCTAGCAACCAATAGGAAAGTTGCCTGCCCCTTACTATATAAGAACCTCCCTAGCAGCCATTTTTGTGTTGTTTTTTTAAGTTCTGAGAGAGAGAGAGCAGTGTCATTGCTGTGCTCTGTGCTTTGCAGACTCATCTGGATCATTATTTAATTACTTTAGATAGTTAGTTAGCTTACATATATAATACAGATAGTTAGTGGGAGATAGTCAGTGTAGGTTATATCCTGATATAGTGTAGCTGTTAGGTTCCATCATTAGTGCTGATTTGCGAATATACTGGAGCACTCTATCAGGAGGTCACGAAAGTCGCTGCCAACTATTTTCCCCAGTCTCGGAAAAATTCTAGCAGCTTGACAAATGTAGCAACAGTGAGCTACGCCTGTATTGCGCGCACCATACGCGTAAATTACATTGCCGATTTTCGCGATCAAAAAAATAATGAAGAATATTAGGCCATACATTCGCGAAACATCGCTAAAACGAATATTGCCTATGCCGCTCATGACTAGTGGCAATGTGTGCATGGCTCTTTCCACTTCTTTCTATGGGACTTCTGAAAATAGTAATTGCACTTGACTATTGGCCACCCCTCCATTCCTGTAAATGGGACCCAATTGTTGAGATAGAAATAGGTCCAAGAGGTAAGTTCCCAGTTGGGAATACCTCTTTAATTTTCTAACCTGCCTATTTTAAGGTTAATTATAATATAGCAACTTTATTTTCTGCGCTCTTGCAATCCCAATCTTTTTTTTTTGTGCTAATGTGTGACATAACGTGTTCTTCCCTGTAGGGCGATTTCAGTAGGAAGGATGTGTAATATTTTACAGTTTCAGACCAAAAATACAACTTTAGCTATGAAGATCAGTGATGAGCGGCAGGGGCAATATTCAAATTCGCGATATTTTGCAAATATTTGGGCGAATATTCGTCATTTATTTGCGAAATCGAGAATTCGGGATCGCCAGTCATTATTTTCTTGATTGCGAAAATCAGCAATCGGAAAATTCCCGATAAAAATTTGCGATACGAAAATTCGCTATCAACACTACTCCTAAAGTCAAAGATATTGCAGCCTTTTCATTGGCCCACAAGCAAGAGGCAGGGAGGGATCATGGGTGCTGATGAAAAAAAAATCTACAATATTCGCGATTACGAAGATATAGCACTATATTCTAGATATTCGCTAATTCTCGAAGTGCCAATATTTGCGATAAAAATTAGCGATTAGAGTATTCGCAATCAACACTAATGAAGATGTAGGAGCCATGTGTACCACAAAGACATAAAATACTGAAAGACAAGTCAGATTTTTGGAGGACATCCCCAATTCATTGGCTGTTTTATTATCCTAGAAACAGCACCACTCTTGTCTATAGGCTGAGGCTGGTATTGCAGCTCAGCTCTATTGAAGTAAATGACTGAGATGTAATACCAGAGAGTGTCAATGGATTAGAGTGGCGCTGTTATTGAAATTTATTTTTAATTTTTATCTAATTCTGAAATTTCACTTATTTTAACAGGACACAGATATAAGATAAGGTAGTATATGTCTATATGATAATTTTGCTCCTAACGCCCATATCCACGGGACTGCAGCTCTCATTAGAGCCTAAACTGTTTAAAGGAAATAAATCACTCATATTTCTATTAATGAACAAGATGATATATAATCTCTTTTCTAATATGTTTTTATTGTCTGCATGTATTTTTTTTTTTATTCTATCTTCTGAATATGATTATGGGGGCGACCATCTTGCCTCAGCTTCTATTAACAGCATGCTAGATATGCTTTACTGTAACCACATGGACCATAGACACACAGAGATCATTGTGCAGGGAGTGGAGTAGATAAGATGTGGCATCACCTATTGTGAATAGTGGATCCTGTGATATGTTTAATTGCAATCTTGCCTATGATCATATTGAGATGACTGATGAGAAGTGATTAGCGTTGGGCGAGCATGCTCGGCCGAACACTAATTCGACTTCAGCATTGCTATGATTGGCACATAGCGGAGTTCGGCCCAACACCATGTGTGCTCCAGCTCGCTGCTCGGGTCAGTGTATTTAAATGTACTGTAGCATCTATTTCTTAAAAGTTTTTGCTAGGATTTGAACTCCCAACCTTGTATATGAGAGGCAAGGACCTTATCCACTCAGCTATAAAGCTGAACACTAAACTGTGTCAGAAAAACCTCATAGTAGTTTCTGATATAGTGAGTATTCCTATTCAGCAGAAGACTTATTTTATATTTCCGTGCAGATTAACATGTAGTTGTATAGTGTAGTGGTTAATGTCCTTGCTTCTAATGCACATGGTTGGAAGTTAAAATCCTGGCAGAAATATATGTATGTAAGTTTTTAGCCATAATATTTTTACATATATTATTATATATTTAGAATATATAATATATTATAATATATGTAAATATATTATGGCTAAAAACATTAGTAGTAGTTTCCTACATGATCTGCATTCATATATATCAGAAGTATGATTATATATATATATATATATATATATATATATGTATTTTTAGTAATTACATATTTATTTTGTGCCAAACATTTTTTACAATTAATAAAAAAATATATAAAATATATAAATGTAATCTCTATTTGTGAAATGTTTCTGCTGAGATTTGAACTCCCAACCTTGTACCTTAGAGGCAAGGATGTTAACCACTACACTATACAGCTACATGTTAACTTATCCAGAAATATAAGATAAGTCTTCTGTGGAATAGGAATACTCACTATATCAGAAACTACTATGAGGTTTTTTGGACACAGTTCAGCTTTATAGCTGAGTGGATAAGGTCCTTGCCTCTAATGTACAACATTGGGATTTCAGATCCCGGCAGAAATTTTTCAGAAATTAGATTTAAATACACTGGGGGTCCCCAAACACTGACTCCATATATGGATATAGCTATATATTGAGTCAGAGCAGGGACTCATAAGCCAAACTAGAGTCCTGACACCCTCCCCTCTTCAGAGCAGGGAGTGCCTGGGGTTCTCCTTTTGACTTCCATTGTGCTTGGCTTGAGCATCGCAAAGTGTTCTACTCGAGCACATGAGCACTTTGGTGCTCGCCTAACACTAAAAGTGATCTCTACCGAACAGAAATGTCACCTTACTACTATAATCATAACGAAGACCTAAGAACAAACTTTTTATGTCAGTCTAATATATGTTCCACCTGAAATTTTTGTTATCCCCATACAATGAACCAATGCCATGAGCCTGCATGTGGGGAACTTTAAGGGCTATTTTAGAAGAAATGCCCAAAATAGGACATCACTTACAAAGTAAAACTTGAACTAAGAATAAGCAGGAGCTAAATATGTAAAAAAAAAAATTTGCAAGTTATATTGAATATTTTCCCACAAATGATATATCAATCTACTCAGCTCATCCTGCTCCGTAAGAGGCTACCTGCAAATCAGGTACCATGTTCAAAGTGACAGGTTCCTTTAAAGGGGTTGTGTAATTTTAATCTTTTTTTTAACAGACCTCACGGAGTGGCGGGACCCGTGGTAGTCTATGGTGACATATAACGGTTCCGTTTGGTTCCGTTATACATGACGGAAAAAAATTGTCTTGTCGAGTTGTGGCCCCCCAAGTCAACAGGATCTTGAATCTCAGAGACCCAGGACCTGCAGAGGTGGCCATGGAACGATGGAGCCGGAACCCATTGGCAGGGACCAGGTAGGTATACCCACTCTGTGAGGTGTTAAAAAAAAAACTTTGAGTGTGAAAATGATAGGGGTATTCAAATTTTTACATGTTATCCGAGAAGGCGAGAACTATTAAATCGGTGGGGGTCCTATCACTGGGACCCCCACTGATGACAAAAATGGGAAACCCATACCCCTTGGAGCCCTCAAGGAGTTGCCAATCCTGCTGCTCTATTCATCTCAATGGGAGTTCCAGAGACAGTCGAGGACAGTGCTAGAGAAATGGAGTGGCAGTGCACATGCTTGACCTGCTGCTCCATTTATTTAGCTAGGCCCGAAGGACTATGGGGTCCCCGTTCTCACAATACATGGGGGTCCCAGAAGTATGATCTAACAGTTGATAGGGGATATTATGTCAGAACCGGAATACCCCTTTAATAGCCTTGACCACAGTACCTCCTTTTTACTAATTAAGGGGCGTTAAACGAAAATCCAGTAGTATAATATGATAGTTATAAAAATCCATTCCTTTCATTATTAGATTGATCCGCAATATCTGCGCGGACGGCGCATGGACTTCTCTAAATAAAGCGGCAAGGCTGACAGGTGTCATTAGGATTACCAGAGCGGGGTATAATTTAATTACACACCCATGATTGTGTTGTTCCCCGATGGTTTTATAAATTGAAGATTGTACGGTAATCCCCTCCTTACATCATGGCATAGGAAGTTCTCTCGCCGCCTGTGTAAATACACGGCTCTATCCACGAGCGGTAGGGAGAATATCTAATCACAGGATCGTTCGACTTGTGTTTGACATGTTAGGATTTTCATAAAACGTTCAGCAAAGTCGCAGAACTGAATTAAGATCTACCGAATGATGAAATCCTGACTGCTATCTGCGTGGAGACGATCGGGGAGTAGAGGTGGATAAGGCTGGGGGTTATGCTGAGCAGACCGGGCACGAAGGGGTTAACGCGTGCACTGAATACACGGCTGCAGGACCTGCACATTCAGTCCATCCTGTCATTTACATATTGATCAGCTTAATGGGTGAGTGATCGAAAAGTCTAATATTATGGACAAAAAATTGGCCCCTGGGGTCCTGTTGTTTGTAAACTGAACGTTCGGGAAATGGAAGAGTTAAAAGCTTAGAGCGAAGAGAAATTCGCTCGTAAAGGGTTGTGTTGACGTCTGCAAACAATTTGTCGTGTTGCTCAAAAGAACCTGGAATTCAAAACGAAGCAGCTTTGCAAAGCCTTGATTGTAAATATGCTACCATTTCGTGTACGCAGCTCATATGCAGAATTATGTGTCTCCAATAATAGGACGGAAAAAAAAGAGACGTGCGGTGTCGCGTAGATGTATGAATACATTGCTGTAATGGTTGTGCTTACCAGATACTGTTGTCACAACAGCTGAAGAACGCCTTGTTGGTTTCTGTCCGACTAGCAAACGGAGGTCCTGGAACGCTGTCCCACACCGCAGGCGCGTCGTACAGGAGAGGCAAGTAAATAAGCGTGGAAAACAGAAGTAGAACCGTTGGATCGGCGCTGGAATCAAAGAGGTATACTGGGTGATGAAGAACTTTACTTTTATTTCTTTGTCTACGCGTTTCAAGGGCTCAGCGCCTTCTTCCTCAGGACAGTTGGGCCCTTGAAACGCGTAGACAAAGAAATAAAAGTAACATTCATCTCCCAGTATACCTCCTTGATTCCAGCGCCGATCCAACGGTTCTACTTCTGTTTTCCCCGCTTATATACATAATAGGGTACTTGGCATGCGTCTAGTTTACTCCTACCGTGTCACGAGAAAATAGCGTCAGTCATGAGGTGACTCTAGGAAACCTGCCTAAAACCCTCTTCATGAGGCACAGGTGCAGCGTGAATAGATCCTTAAATTCCTAGTGGGGGCAGTGCAATCGCCATTCCTCATCATTGTGCCAGCTACTTACAAAGAAATGCACTTTGTGACAAAATAGTCACAAATCAAATTTCTAACGGTTTCTGGTGACCTTCTATTCTTTACTCCAGTGGTCTCCCTCCAACCTATGGCACTCCAGCTGTTGCAAAACCACAATTCTCAGCATTCCAGGACAGCCCATGTTGAGAGCTGTAGTTGTACAGCAGAGATTGCAGACTACTTCTCAGCCTGACAAGAACTGGGTGTTCTCCGTGGTCCTGAACCCTTAAGTAGATGGCTGCATGCTATGTATAAGCATTCATATCATTGTTTAATGCTCGCGATACATAATAATAATATTAGTATCTTTATATATAGCGCCAACATATTAAGCAGCGCTTTACAATCAATATGTAAAAGAGGCATAGTACACGGAGAAGCGGCTCCAATGCGACAATTATGGGAAGATGCAGGTAACAGCCCCTCTGGTGACATCATTATTAGTGATGAGCGTCAGGGGCAATATTAGAATTCGCAATATTTCACGAATATTTGGTAGAATATTTGTCATATATTCGCTAATTCGAGATTATTTTCTTGATCGCGAAAAATCAGCAATGTAATATTTGTGTAATGCGCGCGCAAAATACAGTCGTGGGTCACCATAGCTACATTTTTCAAGCTGCTAGAAGTTTCCGGAGACTGGAGAAAATGGTTGGCACGGCAGAACATTACTGTAGCTTTATATGCAGATAGAGGGCTCTGATTGCGAAATCGCCACTAATGATGCGAATATTTTGCCGCAAAACGTGCAACTTCACATTTTAACAGGTCTGACTACTTATTAGTGATTGGTGCAGTATTGTTGTGACA
Organism: Bufo gargarizans; assembly: GCF_014858855.1. Taxonomy (NCBI): domain Eukaryota; kingdom Metazoa; phylum Chordata; class Amphibia; order Anura; family Bufonidae; genus Bufo; species Bufo gargarizans. The sequence continues at coordinate 157,079 of NW_025334420.1, forward strand.
TCACAGCACTATGTATGTATGTACAGTATGTATGTATGTACGGTATGTATGTATGTATGTACGGTATGTATGTATGTACAGTATGTATGTATGTACGGTATGTATGTACAGTATGTATGTATGTACAGTATGTATGTATGTACGGTATGTATGTATGTATGTACGGTATGTATGTACGGTATGTATGTACAGTATGTATGTATGTACGGTATGTATGTATGTACAGTATGTATGTATGTACGGTATGTATGTACAGTATGTATGTATGTACAGTATGTATGTATGTACGGTATGTATGTATGTATGTACAGTATGTATGTATGTACGGTATGTATGTATGTATGTACAGTATGTATGTACAGTATGTATGTATGTACGGTATGTATGTATGTATGGACAGTATGTATGTATGTACGGTATGTATGTACAGTATGTATGTATGTACGGTATGTATGTATGTACAGTATGTATGTATGTACGGTATGTATGTATGTACAGTATGTATGTATGTACGGTATGTATGTACAGTATGTATGTATGTACAGTATGTATGTATGTACGGTATGTATGTATGTATGTACAGTATGTATGTATGTACGGTATGTATGTACAGTATGTATGTATGTACAGTATGTATGTATGGTATGTATGTATGTACAGTATGTATGTATGTACAGTATGTATGTATGTACGGTATGTATGCATGTACGGTATGTATGTATGTATGTACAGTATGTATGTATGTACGGTATGTATGTACAGTATGTATGTATGTACAGTATGTATGTATGTACGGTATGTATGTATGTACAGTATGTATGTATGTTCGGTATGTATGTATGTATGGACAGCAGAACCAGCTACGCTATATCACTATCTAACCTACACTGACTATCTCCCACTGACTGTATTATATATATAAACTAGCTAACTATCTAATGTAATTACACAGCAAAGCACACAGCACAGTAATGACACTGCTCTTTCTCTCTCTCAGAACTGCAAAAAACTGTAGAAAATGTCTGCTGGGGAGGTTCTTATATAGTAAGGGGGAGGCAACTTTCCTACTGGTTGCTAGGGATGTTGCTAAGCTCAGACAAAGACATTGCAGCCTTCTCATTTGCCGACAAGCAAGAAGGGGGGTTACTGATGAAAAAAAAGTTCTAGAATATTCGAAATTACGAATATATATCACTATAATCTTAATATTCCCGAATTCTCGAAGTGCCGATATTAGCGATTAATATTCACTATTCGCATATTCGTGCCCAAGACTAGTTATTATTAATTTCAATGACGTGACAAAAGTTGCATTTATGACTAGAGCTCCATGGTGGCATGCAGTTACTGTAAAAACGTGGAATTATGGCAACGGGAAATGAATTCAGTTCTATGGGAAAGAAAGTGGCAACTGTCCAGCGACCATTGCACAAAATCTAACTTATTCATATATTTGGTTATGCTGATCATATTCCTTGTGATATTTTTCCTATAGGTTAAAATTGAATTAATCATGGTAAGGCTCTTTTTCACCAGCAGTTGGATCCTGTCCTATACTGTTTGTACTGTAAGTAGCACATGTGACATTTGTAGGATGATGTCATCACGGGTGTAACTACCTGGATAGCACAACTGCTTTGATGCCCAACGACTAGGGTGTAGACATTACAGATTACCAGTGACCAACTACAAGGGTGGCCCATTTCCACTCGTAAAATGTACAGCTTGAGATGATAGAAGTGTTTCTCCACATAATATATGTATCGAACATGCATGTGACATCATTGTGTGTTTTTTACTGTACTCTGTTGTTGCAGCATACATAGTGACTTTCATATGTGCATTATCCTACTCTTATAACATCACTATGTTTATTATCTCTGTACTATGACATCACTGTGTTTATAATCCCTCTGTACTGTGACATCACTGTGTTTATTATCCCTGTAGTGTGACATCACTGTGTTTTATAATCCCTGTAGTGTGACATCATTGTGTTTTATTATCCCTGTAGTGTGACATCACTGTGTTTATTATCTCTGTACTGTGACGTCACTGTGTTTATTATCCTGCACTGTGACATCACTGTGTTTATTATCTCTGTACTGTGACATCGCTGTGTTTATTTTCATTGTACTGTGACATCACTGTGTTTATTATCCCTGTACTGTGACATCACTGTGTTTATTATCCCTGTACTGTGACATCACTGTGTTTATTATCTCTGTACTGTGACATCACTGTGCTTATTATGTCTGTACTGTGACATCACTGTGTTTATTATCCCTGTAGTGTGATATCACTGTGTTTTATAATCCCTGTAGTGTGACATCATTGTGTTTCATTATCCCTGTAGTGTGACATCACTGTGTTTATTATCTCTGTACTGTGACGTCACTGTGTTTATTATCCTGTACTGTGACATCACTGTGTTTATTATCTCTGTACTGTGACATCACTGTGTTTATTATCCCTGTACTGTGACATCGCTGTGTTTATTTTCATTGTACTGTGACATCACTGTGTTTATTATCCCTGTACTGTGACATCACTGTGTTTATTATCCCTGTACTGTGACATCACTGTGTTTATTATCTCTGTACTGTGACATCACTGTGCTTATTATGTCTGTACTGTGACATCACTGTGTTTATTATCCCTGTAGTGTGACATCACTGTGTTTTATAATCCCTGTAGTGTGACATCATTGTGTTTTATTATCCCTGTAGTGTGACATCACTGTGTTTATTATCTCTGTACTGTGACGTCACTGTGTTTATTATCCTGTACTGTGACATCACTGTGTTTATTATCCCTGTACTGTGACATCACTGTGTTTATTATCCATGTACTGTGACATCACTGTGTTTTATTATTATCCCTGTACTGTGACATCACAGTGTTTATTATCCCTGTACTGTGACATCACTGTGTTTTATTGTCCCTGTAGTGTGACGTCACTGTGTTTATTATCCTGTACTGTGACATCACTGTATTTTATTATCCCTGTACAGTGACATCACTGTGCTTATTATCCCTGTACTGTGACATCACTGTGTTTATTATCCATGTACTGTGACATCACTGTGTTTTATTATTATCCCTGTACTGTGACATCACAGTGTTTATTATCCTGTACTGTGACATCACTGTGTTTTATTGTCCCTGTACTGTGACATCACTGTGTTTATTATCTCTGTACTGTGACATCACTGTGTTTATTATCCCTGTACAGTGACATCACTGTGTTTATTATCCCTGTGGATAATATTCTCTATTTGTCGTGACACCAATTGCAGCGTGCGCAGGGTACTATCCCAGGGCCCTTCCAAGGTGTTATAACGCACGTCCCAGATTAGGAATGCCAGAGTGGTGTAATGGCCTGTAATGTCTCTATAGAGTGGTGATAATTGTGTCAATGGTGTCTTCTACCTGGGTACAGCTGGACTCCTGGCTCACTTGCAATAAATTTGAGTGTAGTGATAGTAGGAGTAATAGAGGAATTTTGCAGAAGAAATGATGTCCAGACCTTTAGATGAAGTTCAAACGTTGCTTTACTTGAAATAACTTGCATCAAAACAGTATACAGCTTTGGTCTCTTGGTCCCAGCAGGTTTTGGCAATTATTGGCAGGAATGGGTACTCCTGCTTTAAATGTGGAGCTTGCAGGATAAAACGTCTGCTTGGTAGCTCTGTAATTGTGGCAGGGTTAGCTTCTGCACTTATCTGTACCTTCTGCTGTGTGGGGACAGACTAGCTGAGGAGGAAATGGCTTCTCCTAGGTCTCTGGACTTATCTCACAGATGGATTCTCAGGGCATGCTTTCTTCCTGGAACTCTTGAGTTTGTAGTTTTCTGCTTTCCTCATCCAGCTGAGCTGAGGGTGCTCAAGCTGGGTATATGACCAGGTCTCTGCCTAGACTAGGTTCTTGCTGTCTCCCTTATGCAGGGGAACTCCTCACAAACTATCACGCAGCCTTCCCCTAGCAGGGGGAGGCTACACTGACTCTAACTTCCTTCTCCACCCATGCAGCAGGATGTGGGACCAGCCCACCTCTCCACAGAAGGGGAGTTAAGCTGGAATAATCCATTTAGCCTCAGATACACTAAACACTAAACTATACTTGCCAATGGGTTGCTGCCACCTACTGATAACCAGGCAAATTACAAGAACAATTACATTTAAAGGATAACTGTGGTATATTTTTTTGGGGGGAGTATTGGATTGTGGTGATTAATATCACCTTGGTGGCCCTATTTTAACTTTTCCCTGTGTACTCAATTACCCCTTAATTCCACATTTTTGTTCCCTGTACTGCCTACTTTTACCTATGCTTAAAATAGGGTTGCTAGGCATAGTCCGTCTATCTGTTGAAGGACGGAGGACGCAGAAGCACGCAGCGTGCAAGGCCAGGGACTGTAAGTAAATGATTAAAGCCAGGTCCTCCCCAGCAGCTGATAACAGTGCCTGGGCTGTGTGCACTTCTCCCTGTCCCTGCGCTTGGCAGACGCTCCCTCACTCAGCAGACTGGGACAATGCAGAGTCGAAGCAGCGCAGACCAGGGAAGGGAGATCTGCCGTCTGCTCAGTGTATAAATGAAAGCAACATGTGGTAAGAGGACCCCTTTGTGCTGCAGGAGATTAACCCTTTAAGGGGAGGGCTCTGTTTATTGACACTTTTGGGGGGCTATTGTTACTGGCTAGTGAGGGCAGGCGGGATTAGCCTCAGGGTGAGGGCAGTGGCGGCCATCTTAACTGAATAGTGAAATTTCAGTTTTATGCAGACTGGTTGCTAAGGGCTGAATCTTATTAAATATGGGGTAAGTCAGTCTAATAGTAACTGATTCTGGAATATCATGTTATTAGTAACTACATATATGAAAATTGAAATTAGGGTCTAAATGTGACAGTTATCCTTTAACATGGATTTGTATGCACATTTGTTGAGGACATAATGTAAATTACATCAGATGACAGCATAAGGAGGCTTAGAAGATAGTAGCGGGGTAGAGGAGTGTAGTAACACAACACTGGGGTGTTATATTCCCCCTTACTTTGAGTCAAGCCACCCTCATCTCTTCTTAGGATAAGGGAAATGAAATGAGCTCTGGGGTACCCAATTTAATACAAAGTGCTGCATGAAGTACACATAAAGACATACAAAAACAAACATAAAACGGCTACCCTCAGGTTCCTGCCCACATGAGTAGGGTGTCCTATTAACAGTTTCCCTCTCGGTATACCCAGTGAACTGACGGTCTGCACTAAGCAATCATTACTGACTAACTTTGAAGTGTTCTGAGCTCTATAAACACCAAAGGAAGCATGGGGGTGTCTTTACTCTGTAGTCCCACCATGGTGTAATGAAATGCCCGCAAATAGAAGGGTGGCTTTATCCTGTATTCTCTTCCCTGCACCAAAGTAAAAATTAAGGCTTATAGCACGATCACTATGGTGACTATGGGTAGCTAAAATGGCTCTAAGGTGGAGGTGCCATACCTTAGGCAAAGGCACAGAAGAGGGAGGTATCAGCTTCTCCAAATGCTTCTGGCAGTCACAGGAGGAGGGTATAATAATCCCATGGAACTCCTGGAAGACATCACAGGATGGGGATTTAGTAGTCCCATTACCAATCCTGGCACATAAAACAAACAGGAAGGAGGGGTATATTACTCCCCTAGCCATTCCCGAAGCAGCGGGGTTACCCTTGTAGTTACTGGACCTGCCTGGGACTTACCACTTGTCCTACCTGCGCACCAGGAGTAGGCCATTAGTATTATTTTCCCTGCACTGTGACATCACTGTGTTTATTATCCCTGTATTGAATTTGTGACATCACTGTGTTAATTTTCCCTGTACTGTGACATCACTGTTTATTACCCCTGTACTGTGACATCACTGTGGTTAATATCCTTCTTCTGTGACATCACTGTGTTTTGTATCTCTGTACTGTGACATCACTATGTTTATTATCCTGTACTGTGACATCACAGTTTTTATTATCCTGTACTATGACATCACTGTGTTTATTATCCTGTACTGTGACATCACTGTGTTTATTATCCCTGTACTGTGACATCACTGTGTTTATTATCCCTGTACTGTGACATCACTGTGTTTATTATCCTGTACTATGACATCACTGTGTTTATTATCCTGTACTGTGACATCACTGTGTTTATTATCCCTGTACTGTGACATCACTGTGTTTATTATCCTGTACTATGACATCACTGTGTTTATTATTCTGTACTATGACATCACTGTGTTTATTATCCCGTACTGTGACATCACTGTGTGTATTATCCCTGTACTGTGACATCACTGTGTTTATTATCCCTGTACTGTGACATCACTGTGTGTATTATCTCTGTACTGTGACCTCACTGTGTTTATTATCCCTGTACTGTGACATCACTGTGTTTATTATCCCTGTACTGTGACATCACTGTGTTTATTATCCCTGTACTGTGACATCACTGTGTTTATTATCCCTGTACTGTGACATCACTGTGTTTATTATCCCTGTACTGTGACATCACTGTGTGCATTATCTCTATTCAGTAAGACCAAAATAATCATAATATTTTCAAGTCCAGAACTTGCTGCTGAAGGTCATCATGGAGGAGGGGGGCACTATACCAATTTTTGTTAGTTATTTGTTACGCCCGTGTATGTCATGCTGCTGTCAGCGTGTAGCGCCATTCCTATTTACAAGGAATTTATGGTTTATGGAAAGTTGGATGATGACCCTGTGGACAGTATTACAGCTCTTACAGACCTTGCACCCAACTTTTCTTGACTACTGAAATGATCTGTAGCAGGTCAGATTCAGTCTAGGAGGATGGCAATCCCTTTTGGAGCTGCCATGGTGGCCATATGTGTTACCACCCAGCTTTTCCATAAGTTGGGATAGAATATTGACAGTGGGGATCTTACTGTGGATTTTTGTTTTGTTTTATTGGGGATGGCTCATTGTTGTCAGGCACAGCACTGCACATACTGGGACTGCACCAGTTTAGTGAAGGGATTTTCTTTTTAGGGAGATATATGACATTAGGATAGATGAGGCGGACATGGAATAAGAATAGGCGAGGATAGTGAATTACTTAACCTTAAACATGCATTCGTTTTGCAAAACAGTGAAAATACATCCAGTGGGGGGCTTAGAGTTTATACTGAATGGAGCACAAAGATAACGGGAAATCTAAATCACAAAGCTGCGCTGTGCTGGGTATAAGGAGGAACCAGCGCCAAGTTATTGTCCCCACAAGCTAATCCTCTTCCATTTCATTATGTACAGACAATCAGTGCACAAAATGCAATGCGATCGTCAGCAGCACACAAGGCCCAGGCTAAGGAAACACCCTAAGCATGTTCGGATGTAGCAGAGCTGAGTTTCTCTTTTGGCACAACACATGGTAACGCTATCAGGATCTACTATCTGTGCTTTAAGAAAGAACTACAGTGAAAATTTCTGGACACATCCAGTTCTGCTGCATTACATCTCCAACCTGACCACCTGAGGTTATGAAAAGCCTGAGGTTATGAGAAATTTTCTGCGTTGCAATCCCAAAGAGTTAAATGACACATCCAGCACAGCTACATCTGCATTTCAATAATAAGCTCCTGAGGTTAGGCGAAGTCTAACCCTTTAATGAAGGCTGCTGCAGACATCAAACCAGGATGAAGCAGTGGTTCTCCAGCTGTTGTGAACTGCAGCATTGTGGGGCGTCAGGAAAAGCACAATTTGACTATATCTCCTCTAAGCTTTTACCTGGCAGGGGACGTGTAACATTTAGGATGGAGGACTCTGCTACTTGTAGACTTGTATCTTGATTATAGCTGGGAAGACACAGGTTTTTCTATATGTGTTACAAAGTGTGTCCTGCAATTACAACTAAGATATAACATAGGGACGGCTGCAAGAAAAAGGGGGGGGGGGGGGGTTGAAAAGATGACTCCCACAATATTGTCGCTACATTGTTTGCATGATATGGCGGGGTGGATTAGAATTTGATGATACATTCAACACGGCTGGTGTATCTAAAATAACACTGCATAACATGATAGGAGTCTATAGGGATGGGTTAATAGTTATAGCAAAAAATTCCAGTATTATACATGTGGATGACAACATAAAGGCAACGTCTTAGCTGTTGTAAAGGCACAGTTTTGTACCTGAGCACTAGGATCAGTACAGGACAGAAAATGGAAATTGAATACAATTTGCTGCTGGGGCTAATCTCAGCAGGACAGCGTTGGAAGGATCAGTAAAGTACTTAACCTGTTAACAACCCTAGGCCACCAGGGATATCGCAGATAATCTCCCTAGACAACCAGGTCTTATACTTTTTATTCATATGCAATCCTAGGTCGGCCTATAATCTTTAACCCTTTCACCAGGGATATTATCATGTACTGCTTAATCACCCTGAACAACTAGGTATGCTATCATTAACCTTTATTTATCCAAACAAATTAGGCATAATACCTTTAAGGCTACTTTCACACTAGCGTTTCACGGATCCGCTTGAACGGCATTTCAAACGGATCCGTCAATAAACTGACTAAACGGAGCCAAACGGAAGCAATTCAGACGGATCCGTTTGTACGGATCCGTCTGTATTACGGATCCGTTTGTCACGTTGGTTTCCGTTTTGACATCCGTTTAGCGGATCCGTTTTGAAAGGAAAAGCATCTCTAGGTTCCATCTTCATGTATTGAGATCTATAGGGTTGTAATGCTCCTATATTTCTCCATGGCTATCTTGTTGGAAGTTCCAAAGCTGGTCCGACTTTGATAATGGACCACACCTTTCGGACTCTTGTACACGACTACATGCACTTATAAAGATGTATAGTGTTCGTTAGCGGGCCATATGTCCCTGATCGTCAATGATAATACGTACAGGAGTACAGAGCATCATGATGCTGACCATGTTGTGCCGCAAACTGGGCTATTGTCCTGCACTCATATGATCTATTAGTGCAAGACTATATCCCCGCGGGCAGCTCAACTTGCACAGGATGATTGTACACTATGATGCTGTGTACTCTCGTGTGCACGATCAATGCCACTATGGGACATATGGCCCGCTCATGGACCATATGTCTCTTGTGGCATACAGTCGTGTGCAAGAGGCCTTAAAGGGGTTTTCTCATCTCATACAATGGGGGCATACCACTTTAATGATATACCTACATTGTCTTATAGGCGCGGGTCCCACGGCTGGTACCCTCACATATATTGAGAACGAAGCTAAGAAAGTAGATGAGGTCGCACTGCGCTGCCGCCCTCCATCCATTTCTATAGTTGAGGCGGGGATTAGCGTTTGGCGGTGGACATACCATGGGAAATGTGTCCTACAGCAACTGTGCTCCCCGCTCCGTTCTCAATATAGGTGCGGGTCCTACCAATGTTACCCACACCTATCAGACAATGGGGGCATATTCAAGTGAAATCCCCCCATTGTCTATGTGAATACCCCTTTAAAAACTCTATGTCCCTTGCGTGTCCCTTGTGGTAATCACACTAGTTATTTTAGCGTCATCGGGAAATCATTAAACGTTTAAAATCACAATTAATGAATTCCTGATGATGCTGACAGACCGTGACTCCCACAAGGGCTCATATGAAAGGGCACAAGATTGAACAATGAACAAGCATTTGCTTGCTCATGTGCCAATCATAGGTTCTACGATCAATAAAGAGCCAAAATTTAGCTCATTAGTGATGGTCAGGTTTTAATGGATCTTACGACATTGGCACTAATGCTGTTTTGATATAAAAACTACCAAGGGTGTTGTAATAAACGCACAGTAGTGAGACTAGGGTAGTTTTTATTTCAACACAGCTCGAGTGCCAATGTTCCCTGTACAGGACAATAAAAAGACAGACACAGTGCAGTAAAGTATAATTTTTTTTTTTTTTTTTATGTCAATAAATAAATAAATAAAATATAAACTTTTTTTTTTTTTTTCACAACTGCTCATAATAACTTGGAGGGGAGGTGGACTGTCGTGGACTTGCGCTGGGGCTGGCAATGGTAGCCCCCCTGTCCTGGCGAGCCACTGAGGTTAAACTACGGGCCATAGGAAAGGATGCAGGGCGTAATTGAGGGGTGTGGAGAAAGGAAGGGTCTGAGGAGGAGGAGGGGACCCGAGCATGTGTAGAGGTGGAGGGAGTTTGAAAAGAAGTAGGAGGAAAAGGGGCAGGAGAAGAAAAAGAAGATGAAGGAAACACATGCTCGGGGGGGTGGGAAGGGAAAGGTTGGCGGTACTGGCCACTGCTGTGGGATGGGGGGTAGGTGTGGGATGGGGGTGGGGGTGGGGGTTGGGGGCGGTGCATGATTTCCCATGACCCGTTCTCTACCATGATTTTAAACTGATGTAATTGCTCGGGCGTCATTGAGTCCATCAAACCGATCATGTTTAGCCCATAATGGTAGTTTGGGCTGCGTTGATGCGCCGACTCCGCCCCTTCCCAGCGGCGAATCAAGTCAGCACCAAACTCCATTTGATGTCGGGCAAAACCTTCTAGAGCGTCGGAAACGACCTCTACAAGGTTCGCATAATCGGCTCGACTTGGCCTACCAGATCTCTGCCCGCTCACCAGGGCTCTTAAATTTTGACGGAAACCTAAGAGCCTCTGTTGAGCGGAGGGACCCGGTAGGGGACCCGGATTATCCTGAGCCGATGCATCAGGGACAGGAGGGCTGGCGCTGGCGATCTGTACTGGTTCCGCCTCAGGAGGTTGGTCAGGCTCCCGAGTGCTGCTGGCACTTCTGTAGGAAAAAAAAAAGGAAAGTTAGGAATTGTTCTTTAAATAAAACATCCATGTTCTATGCTATGTCTACCGTATAGCATAGGGGGCTGTCCAAAACAGGGGAGCCAAACGCTCCACTGTCTCAGACAGCCCCTTACACTCAGACGGAGAGAACAGTGGTCCATCTGACTGTGGGGGGCTGTCCAAAACAGGGGAGCCAAACGCTACCCTGTCTCAGACAGCCCCTTACACTCAGACGGAGAGAACAGTTGTCCATCTGACTGTGGGGGGCTGTCTAAAACAGGGGAGCCAAACGCTACCCTGTCTCGGACAGCCCCTTTACAATTTATTTTTTAAACAGTTGTTATAAATATTTACCTTTTTGGTGCCATAGCCTTTCGTAGGAACCCCAGGGCCGCCGTATGGATGTATGTGGCCCCTGAGGTTCCTCCGGAGCCACCCGGGGCCTGACCCTCCTTGTTATAATCCCTCCTGAAGCGGTCCCGGATAGATCGCCAACGCGTTATAACCAGTTTGACTATGGAAAAAAACAATAAAAACTAAAATCAGCATGATGAAAGGAAAACAAGAATATTTTAATTTATTAAAATGCATATTGTTTTACTTACCATATTTCTCCTGAGCCGCCGCATCTAGATCCCCCCAGGTCTCTAAAACTTCTGCAGAGATGTCCCTCCAGAGCCGCTGGGTATGGCGATAATCGGCGTGGTGGCGGTCGGCGTGGTCCCATAACGCTGGACGCGCCTCCACCAGTCGGATGAGGAGCAGGTTATCGATGCTCGGAAACCCGAACTCCTCATCCTCCCTGGTGGAGCCTAGGGAACCCTGAAAAAAAAGGAAATACAAAATTTAATGTAAATCCTAATACAAAATGCTAATTAAAACTACTAAATTCAATACTTACACGTCTACGACCGCCACGATCATTCCCGCGGACTCTGGAGGCGACTGGGGGATCCTCGCTGGCGGCTCTAGGTGCAGATTGCTAATACAAATAAAAAAAAAATTTAGAAGACCGTACTTAAACCAATTTTTAAGAAATATATATATATATATATATATATATATATATATATATATATACTTACTTCTTGACAGCCCCGGTCCGGGCTTGGTCCACCTCCCCTGGACGCTGGTGAGCTGGCCCCGGCAGCCACTTCTGGAGAGCCCTCCATTGAAGATGATGAAGAAATCTATAATAAGAGCACATACTGATTAATAATGCAACGAAACAAACAGTAAAAAGTCCAAGTGTTGATTTTATACTTACGGGCCACTGGATATGGCGGCGCCTTCTGGGTGGGTTACGCCAGTCTATCTTCTTTGATGACATCTGTACGCAACAGAATACCAGACAAAATGCAGATAACGTTAAAGGAACTTGTAGAGCACTATTTCCTCATATATCAACATTTTTTTAGTTTTTTTTAATACTTACTTTTTAAAATTTGGATATGGGCTTCCCCACCGCAGATGTCTTTCTTTTTTCTTTTTTGTTTTTGGAACGACCCTAATAATAAAATAATTAAAAAAATTAATCCGACAGAAGCCATAATCCCCCCAAATTACATAAACACCCCGAGAGACAGCAGCCCCGCATAGTGCCAGCAGCCCCCCACAATGACATCAGACTCCCAGTTCCAAACAACTCTCCCACAGTGCCCAGAGCCCCCCCAATGCCAGCAGCCCCCACAGTTCCAGCCACAAACACCCCCGCACTGCCAGAAGCACCGCACAGTTCCAGCCACAAAAAACCCTGCAGTTCCATCCAGAAGCACCGCACAGTTCCAGCCACAAACACCCCTGCAATGCCAGCAAACCGCACAGTTCCAGCCACAAACACCCCCGCACTGCCAGAAGCACCGCACAGTTCCAGCCACAAAAAACCCTGCAGTTCCATCCAGAAGCACCGCACAGTTCCAGCCACAAACACCCCCGCACTGCCAGAAGCACCGCACAGTTCCAGCCACAAAAAAACCTGCAGTTCCATCCAGAAGCACCGCACAGTTCCAGCCACAAAAAAACCTGCAGTTCCATCCAGAAGCACCGCACAGTTCCAGCCACAAACACCCCTGCAATGCCAGCAAACCGCACAGTTCCAGCCACAAACACCCCCGCAGTGCCAGCAGCAAACAAAGTTCTAGCCACAAACACCCCCGCAGTGCCAGCAAACCGCACAGTTCCAGCCACAAACACCCCCGCAGTGCCAGCAGCAACCACAGTTCCAGCCACACGCGCCCTCCCCCCCGGTGCCAGAAGCCCCCCCATAAAGGCAGCCCACACCACCAGTGCCAGCGGCTCCCATTGTTCCAGACACACACACCCCTTCCCAAGTGCCAGCAGCCCCCCCACCCTAGAAATAGAGAGAGAGATAGATAGATAGATAGTAAAAAAAGAGAGATAGACAAACAGACAAAACTTCATACACTTACCAGTCTCAGCAAGTCGATTATCCAAAATGGCCGACGATGAGGGGAGGGACAGATGAAGGGGAGGGACAGGAAGTTACTGGGCATGCGCAGAAACATGAACGTTTTCGAACGGATCCGTGTCAAAGCGGAGCCATGACAGACGGATCCGTCCCCATTGACTTCCATTGTAACTATGAACGGATCCGTACGCCTCCGCACGGCCAGGCGGACACCAAAATGCTGCAAGCTGCGTTCGGGTGTCCGCCTGCTGAGCGGAACGGAGGCCAAACGCTGCCAGACTGATGCATTCTGAGCGGATCCGCATCCATTCAGAATGCATTGGGGCCGTATGGATCCGTTCGTGGCCGCTTGGAAGAGCCTTCAAACGGATCCTTCAAGCGGACAACCGAACGCTAGTGTGAAAGTAGCCTAATTGTTTCGCCACGTTAGACCACCAAGGATGTTATCATTATCCTCTTCCGTACCCTAGAGCACCAAGTATAATGCACTGCACAACACTTAAATTGCAACTGTCACGCCTGCTGTGGGGCCAGTGGGCATGCTCCTCTGCAGGCAGCACCTCCGGCGCCCAATTGTTGGGGCGCTCCCTGTGCAGGACCGCCAGCCAATTATAATTTTTGTTTGCACATCCAACGCGCTAACGTCACCGGTCATATGACACCGGGCCTGTCACGTGACCGTGAAGCATTTAAACAGCCAATCTGCTGGCCACAGGTTGCCTGTGATTGGTATTGTCTTCTGGAAACCTCCCTAGCCTTCTACTGCTTGATCTATTCCTCTATACCAGATTCTTGACCTCAGATTTGGACCCTGACCTTGACTTTAGCAATTTGCACCCTGCAGTTTCTTCCTGGTTTTGGCTCCGGCTTGATATTGTATGTAGTTTTACAACTTCTGGTTTACACTGTCCACTCTCCTGGTTTTGACTTTGGCGCTGTTCTGACTCTGGTTTATGGTTCCTGATTCGGCTTAGTTTTGCCTCTCTTGGTCCGACCCGGCTTGTCTGTTTCTGCTTTTTTCCTAGTATTGTGGCTTCTGATCTGTCACCAGTTTATTATTTTCTTCCTGGCATTTCCTCCCCTATAAACCCCTGCACGTATTTAGGAAGGGACTGTTGACCAGTTGGGGACTGCTGCTTGGGGAGGATCATGCAAACAGGTAGGGACAGTGGGACAGACAAGTTCAGGATTCACTGCTCCCTACTGTGACAGCAACAAGGTGTCACGGAAGGTGAGGGAAGGGAAGCAAACCAAACACAACAAAATTAAACAAAACAGCAGGCTAGGCCCCACAGCTAGGGAACAGGGAAAGGTCACCTCTTGAAAATCCCTGAGCCTTTCCCTGACTGCTACCAACATGAACAAATCTCGATGGTGGAAGTGTTCATGCACTCGAACCTAAGCCCTGCTGCAACTGACACAAACCCTCAGCTAGGGAGCAGGCGAAAAAACAACCGGTTCCTTGCACAAGTTGAAGGAACCGGCATCTACCTAAGGCCTAGCCAGTACAAACAACAGAAGGGAAAGAAGGAGGACTTAACTGAAGACGAACTGGGAACAGGAGATCCACAAAACACCAGCAGAGAACTCCAGGATAAACTATAAACCACAAGGGCTATAGTGAGAGGCAGTTATAAATAGCATCACTAACTAACTAATGAGCAGAACCTGTGAGGTGGTGGGATCCTGCCCAAAGCCACAACAAAGCAATCTTTTAGTCAGATTCACGTGCAGCAAGTCTGACAGATCTTCTCAGATCACTCACAGGGCAGGGCATGACACAAAGTAGCAGGTATCACTATAATCATATAATGAAATTTTTAAGCAACTAGCTCCAATCAGTGGTATGTGGGAGGGGCATAAAAGCCAGATTGAAAGAAAAGTTTTTTAGCCACATAAAACCTCGAAAATTGAATCCAGTCATGTGGGATGAATGTGTGATGCCTCCTGTTCGTCGACATGCCAGTTATCACCACTTGTAAAAAACTGAGAGGGACAGAGTCCCTGAACTGAAAGACCTTGGTTCATCACTCTGTCCGATCACTATGCACCTAGGCTGAGGTCAGCGCTGTTCAAGGTTGTATGTTGCGGTGGTTGGGAGAACAACATGGAACTGGAATGACAGCAGGAGGTGCACAGAGGAGAACCTCTGCACGGACGGATCGTCTGATTAGAAGAATAGTGTGTAGTGATCCATTCCATACTGCAAATGAAATTGAACGCCACATGCCAAGCCTGGGGTAAAAAAAAGTGTCTGCGAAAACCATCAGAAGGCGCCTGATCTAGGTGTTCCATTGACCTCACACTACCACTCTCAAAGGCTTTTATGGTGCACAGCAAGATAGCAAAGTAGGCTGGAATGGAGGCCTTTCCTCTTCAGCGATGAGTCCCGATTTTATCGCAGACACAATGACTGCTGGAGATTGCTCTTTAAACTATGCGGGAAACTCATGACTAGGCCTTCACAAAGAAATGTCACACTGGTCCTTCTCCCGGGATTATAGGTGGTACAAAGTAATTTTTTTTTCATTTGCATATTATTAACATGATCCTGTGATTTTCCTAATTCCATGACGTTTGCTTCTATCAATGTTGAGGAGTGTATACTCTCTCCTCTAATCCACCATAGACCACCAGATATGTACACTGAACAGAAATATAGGTTTTGCTCCCATTTTGCATGAGCTGAACTCAAAGATCTGAAACATTTTCTACATACACAAAAGACCCATTACTCTCAAATATTGTTCACAAATCTGTCTAAATCTGTGTTAGTGAGCTCTTCTCCTTTGCTGAGATAATCCATCCCACCTCACAGGTGTGGCATATCAAGGTGCTGATTAGACAGCATGAATATTGCACAGGTGTGCCTTAGACTCCCACAATAAAAGTCCACTCTGAAATGTGCAGTTTGATCACACAGCACAATGCCACAGATTTCGCAACGTTTGAGGGAGCGTCCAATTGGCATGCTGACTGCAGGAAGTTCTACCAGAGCTGATGCCCGTGCAATGAATGTTCATTTCTCTACCATAAGCAGTCTCCAAAGGCGTTTCAGAGAATTTGGCAGTACATCCAACCGGCCTCATAACCGCAGACCACATGTAACCACACCAGCCCAGGACCTCCACATCCAGCATGTTCACCTCCATGATCATCTGAGACCAGCCACCCGGACAGCTGCAGCAACAATCGGTTTGCATAACCAAAGAATTTCTGCACAAACTGTAAGAAACCATCTCAGGGAAGCTCACCTGCATGCTCGTCGTCCTCATCGGGGTCTGGACCTGACTGCAGTTCGTAACCGACTTGAGTGGGCAAATGCTCACATTCAATGGCGTCTGGCATGTTGGAGAGGCGTTCTGTTCACGGATGAGATTTTATTTTATTTTTTTATATATACAAAGTGTAGGAACGCCGCCTCCTCCTCAGCTCGTATGCCTCGGCAAACGTATCTGTCACTGCAGAGGAGAAAATCCCGTCTTGCAGCGCCGCATACACCGACTTGCGTGTAATCTGACAGCAGCACAATGCTTCTGTCAGAATGCACATCGGTGCTGCAGCTAGTAGATCGGTTGGTCCACCTGGAAGGTAAAAAGACAAAAAAAAAAGAAAAAACCAGGCTGCAACGCAATAATTTTATTAACTTTGGAACAGAACATGTAACTTTAACTTTTTGAACTAAACATTAACGTGTTTGCTTACTGGTGTTTTTTTTTTTTTTTTTTTTTTTTGACCTTTATAGAACAAACCTCTCCTTCCCCATGGGTCAATGTGCAAAGCGCAAATCGCCCAAAGATGTGGCGAAGTGCGTTATGCACTTTGTCCCATGTGAAAGGAGACGTTTGCAGCAGCTGTGAGTGAATGGGCCCTAATAGCCCTGTGTGCCTGTCCTGGTGAGATGATCCCTATGCTAATAGTGTACCTGTGAGTGGTACTTCCGGAAACACTCTCCAAAGCATAGGGCAGGGTGGTCAGGACAGTCAGGACAGAAATAGCGGGTGTCACGCCTTATTCCACTCCTGCTACAGACACGACATTTTTTTCAGGGTGGCGGTCGGTTTGAGGTACCAGGAACGACACTGGGGAAATGTCGCTCGTGTAGACGGCTAACTACACTGGTGGATGGGGCCACGGAACCTCCTGGGTACAGGAGGTTCGCGATGATCTCTTCCTGAAATTTGAGGAAGGATCCATTTCTCCCAGCCTTACTGTAGAGAACAAAACTATTGTACAGAGCCAATTGAATTAAATATACAGACACCTTCTTATACCAGCGTCTGGTGCGTCGGGAAACTAAATACGGAGCCAACATCTGGTCATTGAAGTCCACCCCTCCCATGTGGAGGTTATAGTCGTGGACTGAGAGGGGCTTTTCAATGACACGGGTTGCTCGCTCAATTTGGATTGTCGTGTCTGCGTGAATGGAGGAGAGCATGTAAACGTCACGCTTGTCTCTCCATTTCACCGCGAGCAGTTCTTCGTTACACAGTGCGGCCCTCTGCCCCCTTGCAAGACGGGTGGTAACGAGCCGTTGGGGGAAGCCCGCGCGACTAGTTCGCGCGGTACCACAGGCGCCAATCCGTTCTAGAAACAAATGCCTAAAGAGGGCCACACTTGTGTAAAAATTGTCCACATAAAGATGGTACCCCTTGCCGAATAAGGGTGACACCAAGTCCCAAACTGTCTTCCCACTGCTCCCCAGGTAGTCAGGGCAACCGACCGGCTCCAGGGTCTGATCTTTTCCCTCATAGACCCGAAATTTGTGGGTATAGCCTGTGGCCCTTTCACAGAGCTTATACAATTTGACCCCATACCGGGCGCGCTTGCTTGGGATGTATTGTTTGAAGCCAAGGCGCCTGGTAAAATGTATTAGGGACTCGTCTATGCAGATGTTTTGCTCTGGGGTATAAATATCTGCAAATTTCAGGTTGAAATGGTCTATGAGGGGCCGAATTTTGTGGAGCCGGTCAAAAGCAGGGTGGCCTCTGGGACGGGAGGTGCTGTTATCACTAAAGTGCAGGAAACGCAGGATGGTCTCAAATCGTGTCCTGGACATAGCAGCAGAGAACATGGGCATGTGATGAATTGGGTTCGTGGACCAATATGACCGCAATTCATGCTTTTTTGTCAGGCCCATGTTGAGGAGGAGGCCCAGAAAAGTTTTAATTTCGGAAACTTGGACTGGTTTCCACCGGAAAGACTGGGCATAAGAGCTTCCCGGGTTAGCGGTTATAAATTGTGTGGCATATCTGTTTGTTTCGGCCACAACTAAGTCTAAAAGCTCCGCAGTCAAGAACAGCTCAAAAAATCCCAGGGCCGAACCGATCTGAGCCGTCTCAACCCGAACTCCAGACTGGGCAGTGAAAGGGAAAACTACGGGTGCGGCTGAAGTTGGGGACTGCCAATCAGGGTTTGCCAGCACCTCTGGGATTCTAGGGGCTCTACGGGCACGTCTTTGCGGTGGCTGCGACGGGGTCACTACTGCACGTGCCACCGTACCAGCTTCAACTGCCCTTCTGGTGCTCGCTACTTCACCAGGTTGTACGGCAGTGCTGGTACTAGGTCCAGGAAGGGCTGGGCTGCTGGTGTATGCCTCACCACGTAATCCGACAGCACCAGCCCCACTCTGCTGCTCTTGAAGCGGATCCTGCGCAACCTGCGGTCTAGCGACACGGGGCCGGGTACGCCTGGTGGTATCAGGGACCTCAGCCTCCTCGTCCGAACTTTGGGTCAGAGAGCCACTGCTTTCTACAGGTTCGTATTCTGACCCGCTGGATTCATCAGATGAGGGTTCCCACTCCTCATCCGACTGGGTCAGAAGCCTGTAGGCCTCTTCAGAAGAATACCCCCTGTTAGACATGTGGGCAACTAAATTTAGGGGTATTCCCTGAGACTACCCAAGAAAAAAAAAGCAAGCCTGTCTTACAAAGGGGAGGCTAGCGAAGTACCGGAGGCCGCTGCGGTTGATAAAAAATATCAAAACTGATCGCCGCAGTGCGTGTAAAGTGAATGTGCAGTGATCAAAAAAAAAAATTTTTTTTGTCACTGCGGTGGGGCGGGCGTGGGCGAACGAACGTGTGGGCGACCGATCAGGCCTGATCGGGCAAACACTGCGTTTTGGGTGGAGGGCGAACTAAAGTGACACTAGTACTATTATAGATCTGACCGTGATCAGTTTTGATCACTTTCAGATACTATAAAAGTACAAATGCTGAGGAAGTGAGCGTCCTTCTCTCAGAGCGCCTGCGCCGAATGAAGACACGAAGGCGCAGGATTTGAATTGCAGACAGGGCCAGCCGGAGGAGGAGAGCGCTCGCTGGCCCTGTCAATAAACTGGAGGAGGGGGCGTTTTTTTAAAAGAAGGATGCGGCGGATACCAGCAAGTAGACGCCCCAATTGCTGGTAGTGAAGTCATTTGCATATTTTAAAAGCTCGATTTTTAATGAAACAAAGTTACAGAACAAGGTAAGAGCCCTATATAGGGAATAGTTGTACAATAAGGATTTTAATATGCCCAAAAATGAAAAATGAGTTTTGGGGGGTGACAGAAGTCCTTTAACTCATCCTAGATCACCTGGTATGGTGCTATAATTCCAATCACCAGTCTAGACCACTAGGCATAAAACCATCAATCCTAGACCTAGACCACCAAATATGTTACTATTAGGCTCCTTGCAGACGAGTGTGTCCAGATTAGGTCCGGATGCGTTGCGTCTGCGTTCAGGGAAAATCGTGCGAGTAGGTACGCAATTGCAGTCAGTTTTGACTGCGATTGCGTTCTGATGTTCAGTTTTTTATTGCGCAGGTGCAATGCGCTTGGCACGCGCGTGATAAAAAAATGACTGTGGTTACCAGACCCGAACCAGGACTTCTTCACTAAAGTTCGGCTTTGGGTTAGGTGTTCTGTATATTTTATTATTTTCCATTATAACATCATTATAATGGAAAAATAATAGCATTCTTTAATTCAGAATGCTAAGTAAAAGGTCCATTGTGGGGTTAAAAAAAAATAAAAAATGCAACTCACCTCATCCACTTGATTGCGCAGCTCGTCTTCTTTCTTCTTCTTCTTGCAGGACCTGGCTGGAAAAGGAACTTCTATCTTCATTCAGCAGGACCTGCGCTGATGTCACCGCGCTCACCACGTGACATCACCGAAGGTCCTTTTCCAGCCAGGTCCTGCAAGAAGAAGAAGAAGAAAGAAGAGGATCCCAGCTACGCAATCTAGTGGATGAGGTGAGTTAATATTTTTTTATTTTTAGCCCCACAATGAACCTTTTACTTAGCATTCTGTATTAAGAATGCTATTATTTTACATTATAACCATGTTATAATGGAAAATAATAAAGTAAATGGAGTCCCGGCTGGGTAACTCATCCTTCGTCTCCTGGGCTGAGGGGTAAAACGCTCAATTCACCATAGAACATCATAAGCACCTCTGAGCCCCCCATTATTCACTAGCCCCCTGTTCTCTCTCACTCTTCATCTGTTTCATAGCTATACGTTTGTATGTAATATTTCTAAACATATCTGAACATGTGTATGCCAGTTATTCTATTATCCATCTATTTATTTATCTATCTATCTATCTATCTATCTATCTATATCTATCTATCTATCTATCTATCTATCTATCTATCTATCTATCTATCTATCTATCTTATCTATCTGTCATCTATCTAGTGCTCCCTAAGCCTGTGACATCCATTTCTTACATCCAAGAGAAGCAATGTATATTCTGGTGAACCTGGCATGCACAATTAGCTTCCTCTGCCATCTGCTCCTTCACATCCTCAGCCTACATGCATGGAAGTAATAGAGCACATATTTCAAATGAATCTGTGTGGCTCTGGAAAAGGAATCGATTTGGGTAATGAGACACTTCAGCTGACACTGGAAGTTTTGTGGGCAGTCACAGAAGGCTGGGCAGTTTGCAATAGAAATAGTGTAGTGCCCCTTTAAGGCATAGAGTAGGCTCCAGAGGAGGAATGTACAGAGTAGTCCCAGGCAGCAGCAGTCACAGTATAGGCAGCACATAGAGAGCTGCTGCCTCTTCCACCACTGCAAGGAAGGATCTGTCCTGTTACAACTGAGGCTTTGTGCACAACAAGGTGATGCTGGAAAAGGATTTAAAGGGAGGAAAATGAGCAAGATACCACCCTCCAAATCTTGGCCACTTTTCCTGACAACACAGTGAGAGCTGTGATGTCTCTTTCCTCTCGTGCAAATCCTGTAGGAGTGAGCGGCAGAGCGCACAGCACCTTGTACTAATCCCCAGCAAGAAGATTATTTGGGAAAAAAAGCTTGATTTCAATGAGGCTTATTTTGGTGCAAATGGATTTTAAAAAGTGTTAGATCATTCCAATGAATGCCCCTGGAACTCCCTGCCCCTGGCTGGATTATTCAGGTAAGAAGGAGCCACACACACAATGCAGATGGTAAAAGTCATGGACTCTGATACAGCAAAGAAGGGAGAAGAAGAGCTGCCATGAAATGAGTTATTGATCAGATATTAGAAGGGGTCTGGGAAAGGAAGCAGGGGGTGATTTAGTGCATCATGGGGAGCAGGTAGGGGACAGGCTGATGGACAGGGGAGACCTCAGGCTATAATGCTGCTGCTACATGTGTGGGTAGATTTTTATAGACAGATGTAGCAGAGTTGAAGTTATGGTTTAAGCTTGGTGAATTCTTGATAAGTTCTATGTGATTGACCAACTTCATCTGGCTGCTGCTGCTGCTGCTGCTAGTGCCATCCATGTGCCCTGTACATGGGGACCCTAACCTACTGCTGGGATAGATTGGGGTAGGTAGATAAAGATGTTAATATGATGAGATAGATAGATAGATAGATAATGGATACATATTAGATAGATTGATAGATAGTTAATGGATACATATTAGATAGATTGATAGATATGAAAGATTAGATAGATAGATAGATCTATTGATCTTCTGGATCAACTTTGCAGGATAACAGGCGTAACAGGGTGGACCTATGTCTTTTTTTCAGTTTATCTATCTATCTAATTTCTATATATTTGTCTAGTTACATATATTTATGTAATATTTGTAAACATAACCAAACAAGAATATACACTGTATATATATATATACACACACACACACAGAAATGCACACATCTATCTATTTATCTATCGTCTATCCTTAAAGGAAATAATATCTTCCAGTATCTACTGGGTGACACAGTAAATGGCCGGGCAATTGCTCTAGGGTCAAGGAGAGGTTTTACCATTTCTTACAAGTGAATAAGCATTTCAGTGTGAAGAAATGTCCCCCTTTAGACCGACGTGCTCCGTCCCTCAGCTATAGGTCTGCGCTATGCCATAACAGTGTGATTGGCTGAACATGGAGACTGTCTGAGATCTGATTAATTGGCTGATATAACATAATATCATAGCAGATGATGTACAGAGGAGTGGACTGAGCTGGAAAACCGAGTCACTAGTCAGTGCCATGTGCTGAACTTATTACAGGAGCCTGGTTTACATATATGGCTTCAAAAAAAATCCAATTGACCATCCTAGTGGGTCAAATCCCAATCAGGGTCATGATACTTGATATTCAATAATAAAATGTTTTATAGGAAAATCTATCTATTTATCTCTACTTATCTCTACCTATCTACATTATTTATCTGTCTGTCTCTATATATCTATAGCTATCTACATTATCTATATCTATCTGTCTGTCTGTCTGTCTGTCTATCTCTACATATCTATAGCTATCTACATTATTTATATCTGTCTGTCTGTCTCTACATATCTATAGCTATCTACATTATCTATATCTATCTGTCTGTCTGTCTATCTCTACATATCTATAGCTATCTACATTATCTATATCTATCTGTCTGTCTGTCTATCTCTACATATCTATAGCTATCTACATTATCTATATCTATCTGTCTATCATCATATTTACTTATCTTTCTATCTATCCCTATATCCATGTATCCATAGATCGACACATATGGATACGTTCACACTGGCAGATTTGTTGCAGAAATTTCTGCAACTGTCTCATTCATCTGAATGACATCCCTGCCCAAGCTGCAGAAAGACAAGGCATGGAACTGATTTTCAGTTACAGAAATCTTTTGCAAAAAAATCGTTGACCATATCCTATAACGTAAGGAAACATCTAAGTTTTCATTACCTGGTGGAGCTTTTTTCAGATGCAGCAGAGCTGAATTGGTAATTTGCTTATTGTATCACAAAGCATTACCTTGCAGGCTCCCTTTATAAGTGACTGCAAGTAAAAAATGTCAGTCTGTCCATGCTGAAAGAAAGCAGCCCTCAAGAATTCACTGACAAATTCAGCTCTGCTACGTCTGAGCATTCGTAATCTGCTGTGATTATTTATTTATCAGGAGGTTGTAAATTTGTCATGACACGAAACTGCAGACAGTTAGTTTATTAGAGAGCCATTTGTAGTTGTAAGTGGTTCGTCTGTCCCTGCTGGCCTGACTTTTTTCCTGGGCAGCCTTCATGCTCTTAACCTTTATATTATTATTATTATGTAGTGGTGTAGCAGAGCAGACTGCGGGTCGTTCGATATATTCTAATTGTTGCTATGTGGATCCTCGCTGAAGTAAAGGGTCAGGATGATAACTCATGGTGTCCATGTTTCATCTAGAGAATGGCGATGGTCTGTGCAATGTCTTGGGTCGTATATCTGTGGATAAGTGCCTGTGTGCTGTTCCTCTGTCAGGGATCTCTCCATCAGCAGAGCTTTCAACAACACCATCTTCACCGGGCAGGTAAGGAGCCTTCACGGTTTTATCATTCTGTTTTATAGTATTGATTTCCCATTGGTCGCGGAATACCATTAAGTCAAGCTATTACTCTCTGTTATCAGCCATTTCAAACAGGGGAGGGTCTGACTGTAGCGCCATTCATTGCATGGAAAGACCAGCAGGATGTCTGAAATAATCTTGCCCCCCCCCCCCATGGTCAATATGTTATGTCACCTGTATCCCATTCTGAGACCCTCCAGGAACATTTACATACCAGTGTGTGACCAGTATGGCGACAACAATGTATATAGAGTGGTAAAAAGCATATGAAAGTGTCCAGACTGATGTAGCAGAGCTGAGTTTTGATATTCGCCAAAAATCATTGCAAAATCTGCGTGTCTATATAGGACCGCTCTGTGTTAACGATGCACAAACTCAGCTCTGCTACATTTCATGTAATTGTAAGACAATTGCAAGGGCTGTGCAGTGTAAGAAGCGTTGGTTGTGTTAGAATTACCATTATTTTTGTGCTTTTTGGATGCATTTTGCTTTTCTGCAACTACCAGCCCAGTCAAATTTATAATGATGTTGGGTGTGATTGATAGTATGTTGTCCTGGTGAATGTCAAGATGACAGTGAAATAAATATAAATCCTACATGTGAGTTTGGTCACTAGACATACATATAATAGGTAGAAAACCCCAGTTTTATACTGGGAGTGCACAGCATAGCGGATTTTCAGCCTTGCCCAGGAAATATTGCAGGGTACGTCAGTCTTCTCATTATAAATATGTGTTAAACATGAAGACCTGAGGGGTTTTGTGATGTAGAAGTCAATGGTAGAAGTGACAAATGACCATCTCTCAAGCTACCTAAGGAATTACGTCTTTTGCTATAATGGGGCTTTCCTTTGAAAAGTTTGCATTGAATTTTCGCATTGCTTGAGTCCCTGATCGGGGCCCGTGATCAAACATGTACTCATTAGGGGTGAGTTCTAAAATGTTATATGTATTATGTTGCACATTAAACTTCTCATGATTTGTCACGTACCGGGTATGATAGGAAATATTAGTGTTGTGGTCTTGATTCTTCATGATTTATTGAAAATTGGCTTGATATGCATTCGCTATTGATGAAATATGAATTTTCCCAGTACTTCCCACTAATGAAAAGACATATCTAAGGAACTGAACCTTCTCCCTATTCTTCACTATTTCTTGAAAAGAGTTTTGATGGATATTAGTGACCGTCAAGTCCTGCAGGAAAAAGTCAATTTTAGGCAAATAAGAAGATTTCCGTCATGGCTTCTGAGTGGATTTTGTATGTCCTCCCCCTGTTTGGCCATGAATATGAACTCTCTGGTATCCTCCAACTCACCAGAAACCACACACTTAATCTCATACTTACCACCACTGATAATGTGATATATGGACTATGAAGTCCATCATCCATTTACTTCCTATCCACCAGAAATAACACACATAATCTCATACCTACCACCACCGATCCTGTGCAGTGTGGACTATGAAGTCCACCATCCATTTACCTCTTACCCACCAGAAACCACACACATAATCTCATAATTACCACTACTGACAATATGATGTATGGACTATGAAGTCTATCATACATTTACCTCCTATCAACCAGAAATAACACACATAATATCAAACCTACTTCCACCGATCCTGTGTAGTATGGACTATGAAGTCCACATTCCATTTACCTCTTACCCACCAGAAACCACACACATGATCTCAAAATGTTCACCATCAATCCTGAGCATTATGGACTATGAAGTCCACCATCCATTTACCTCCTACCCACCAGAAACCACGCATATAACCTCATACCTACCATCACTGATCATTTGCAGTATAGACTATGAAGTCCACCATCCTTTTACCTCCTACCCACCAGAAACCACATACATATTCTCATACCTACCACCACTGATGCTTTGTGGTATGGACTGTGAATTCCACCATCCATTTACCTCCTATCCACCAGAAACCACACACGTAATTTCATACCCACTACTATCCATCCAGTGAGGTATGGATGGACGAGGAGGTCCACCATCCATTTTGCTGTTATTGATCTACACCAGTGGTCTCCAACCTAAGGCTCTCTAACTATAGGGAAGCTAAAAATCAGATTATGTCCTGACATCTTCCATCTATCAGGGAATACTGGGAGTTGTAGTTTCCCAACAGCAGTAGAGCAAAAAGTTGGAAACCACTGATTTACAGCAAATAATGTTTCATTAGCTGAGATGTGTAATAATAGATGACCTTAGCTGATTGACCACCTTTATCATTCCCAAGTATCTACTTGCCAGATTCAAGGTCCTTAGAGTATTGTCTTTAATTTCCAACCATATGGCCTCTTTTGGGATGACTTTGAGGTTGAGGAACCTTCCTATATAACTCCTCATAGGTCTGCTCTTATATGGGTCAACTCTGAGTTTCCGATAAACTGCGTTGTCAGGTATTGTGTATGTGTCTTCATGAGGGAAGGTCTCATCAACAGCATCGAAAACCCCAATTGCTATTGAAGTAAAGTGAACTTGACAACCAGAATCCATATACATATTGAATCTTTGGTCTCCTGCCAAGGAAGACCTTGTTTTCACAAGATGAAGACAGTAGGACTTATCTGCATTGAATATCCCCTGATCCTCAAATCTCATCCAAATGAATAAACCTTGTACAACCACCAGGAAACACAATTTCCCGTTTGTTAAAATCAACCCAAACAAGGATGGGGAAACACGCGGATGGGCATCTCAGCAATATTTACTTAAGCCTGAGGAATGGCCTCTTTTATGAAGCAGGAGCTGTAGAACATCAAGAGCATACCAAGTACTAGGAAAATGTAAAAAAATGACATATCTTTCACTCAAGGCTGTGATATAGATAGAGTGAAGCTTTTACATTTACTTCATCACCTGGTTTGGAGCGGCATGGCTCCCCCTCCAGCGCGCCTCTTTTAGTCTCCTTCACTATACCCTATGTGAGCAAGATTGATGGGAAGCTGATCCTAGGCAGCCAATTTCAGTCTCTTAAGAAATAATCCAGAGCATTGACAGATGAGCGGAATTTGACAATTGGTTTGTATCATTCATGTGTTGCACACCTGGAGACCAAGGCAAAGAATCATATTTGGCAACCACTATGGATCCATCATTAGACCCCCCCCCCCCCCTACTCTTTCCTTCTGTACAATACTATAAACATACAACATTTTCCCTTAAAATAGTTGTCCTGAATTAGAAAAACGTGGCTGCTTTTTCCTTCTCCAAAAACAGCACCACATCTGCGTGTGAATTGTGTTCGAATTTGTAGCTCAACTCCAAAAATTTGGGTAAATTCACATCTGGCAGATTGGTTATGAAATTTCGTACTATTGTTCCCTTCATCTGGATGGGGCTTGCAGAAAACCGGTGCTTGCTGCCAAAGCAACCACCTACAGAGGAATGGAAAACATACCCTATGAGGGAAGGAAGGTCCACATGATTATCCAGAGGAAAGTGTGGCCACAAAGAGCATCTCGGAGGACCCAGAATGCCCATTGATTACAATAAGCACCTTGTAATGCTTCACATCGCCTGTAGTGGTGCTGCAGGGAAAATGAACGCTTGATGCTGGATTCTCAAATAGATTAGAGCAGGGACAATCTGATCAGTTTATTGTTTATGATGCTGTCCAACAAAAATGGCTTTAAAAGGGTTGTCCAAGATATTTTCTTTTTTATTTAACCTGACAGGAGCCTACTCTTCCCAGCCCCCTCCAATCCAGCAACGCCGCTCCTTACTATTCTCTAGGCTGCAGCTGTGACCTCCTGCACACCTCTGCTGCCAATCACTGTCCTCAGCAGCCTCATGCTGTACACCACTGGGGTCAATGATTCACGGCATTGGTGTATGGGATATCACCACTGCAGCCAAAACAATATGTCACAGCTGTAGCTTAGGGAAGGGAATGGAGTGGCTGTGCTGGCTCTTAGAGGGCTGGGATGGTGAGAATACGTTTTTATTATTTTTATAGGCTCCCACCAGTACATAAAATAAGTGAAAATATCTTGGGCAACCTCTATAATGGTGCTATTACTGAGTAGATTGGTCATCCAGAATTCTAGGAAAACTGGTTTTCAACTCTACTCACTGAAAGTCTTTGCAAATTAGCCATCATCCAACTTTCCCAGAAACAGAAAGGTAAAATGACTGAAATGGTCACCAACTTT
Source organism: Bufo gargarizans (assembly GCF_014858855.1). NCBI lineage: Eukaryota > Metazoa > Chordata > Amphibia > Anura > Bufonidae > Bufo > Bufo gargarizans. The sequence continues at coordinate 185,300 of NW_025334420.1, forward strand.
TCATACAACTTTGCATAAATCAATAGTACAAGCGACCACAAGAAACTTTGTAATATGTCTTAGTGAGAACCTTATCATGTTATAAGTTGTTTACCTTCCCCCCTCCCCTCCTAATTACTTTATGCTTTGAAAAATTCCTTATTCCCAGCCTAGATAATTACACATGTCTATACAATTGGATAGGGGAGGGGAGAGGAGTGAGCAGGAGCACACACGGACAAGCAGACTGCTGGAGCTACATGAGCTGAGATATAAACTTCCTAACCATTTATTCACAACCATACAGGTTGGTACCTCTCTGTAATGTTCTCCATGATGGGGCTACTTTTGAGTGAGTAAGCAAAGGTTAGGAAGCAGATTCTCCTCTACTTTCTGTGTGCAGTGGATAGCAGCCGATCTCCTCCCACCATTTCTGGGAGAACTGTAAACATTCACTGTGCACAGAGGATAACTGCTGAAAATGGCAGATACAAGTAGTGGCCAGAAATAGTGTTATTCCTTATGTCCACACACTGTACTATTGATCAATACAGATTTGTTGAAAGGTTAGGTACGTTTTTAATTAAACTTTTAACAATTAAAATTATTAGTGATGAGTGAATCGAATTATCCAAAGTGGACTTCGGTCCGAATTTCAGGGAAAATTTGATTCGCAGAGAAGCCAAATTTCCTCATGCTTCGTGGTATCAAATCAATTTTCCCTGAAATGGCATTTAAAAAATCATACCTCATCCATTTGAGGTTTAAGAGACCGCCGCGGCCATCTTGATTGAAGATCCTGCAAGAAATCTCACGTGCGGTGACATATGAGGTCACCACGCCGGCTAGTGTGATGATATAATCATGTGCAGCGTGAGATTTTGCTCTGGATCTTCAATCAAGATGGCCTCTTCGCGCTCAAATAGATAAGGTGAGTTTTTTTCCCCCCACCGATTAAGCCCTAAAAGCCCTAATATTTTCTATCTCAGATGCCGCAATCAGCAATGAATGCGGCATCTGAAGGGGGCGGTGCAATCACCATTCTCCATCATTGCGCACCCTACTCACAAAGAAATGCGCTGTGTGATGAAGTAATTAGTCACAAAGCTAATATCTTTGTGAAATTTGGCGAAGCAGCCAAATCAAAGTTTTCAAAACTTCGCTCATCTCTAAAAATTATATATCTATATCTATATATATATACATATATATAATTTAATTTTTTTATTAATTTTTTCATGATTTTTTTTGAGTTTAGGAGAACATGGTTCATAACTATAGATACAGTATTATATAATACATGGTGTATATATATATATATATATTATATAAAAGTACAGAATAGAAAAATCGGTATTGTAATCCATTTGACTGGAGGACTAATTGTTATAATTGATTTAATTGTAAACCATGTAATGCTTTATTTCCCCTGTGGGGGTGCTGCAGGGAAACTGAACACTTGCCGCTGAATTATTTTTCAGAATACAAATGATCACTGTAATAGGATTTCAGTTTATTGGGGGGGGGGGGGGTACCATTCTAACAAAAAGGGATTGTTCAAGGCAGACATCTCCTTTTGTGACAGTTTCATGCAGAATGGAAGGTCATTCATGACTCTAGGAAAGCTGGGTCATGCTCCATGTGAGCAGCAATCGTGGCCATATTTACTGTCATTCATTTTCCCAAAATAACCAAAATCTATGGACCCTATTTTGAGGAACTTGTACCTTTAAAAGGGTTGTCCCAGAGTAGAAAAACATGGCTGTTTTATTTCAAAAATAGTGTCAGTCCTTTCCATGTATTGTGCAGAGTATTGCAGCGAATTGGGCAGTTGGATATCATTTGTCATTTGCAAGTTCTTTGGACTGAGCCGTTACTTCCGTTTAGATCACACCATCCAATAATAATAAGAGCTGGAAAATACACTGAGTAAATAGCAGTTGTCACCCGCAGGTTGTGTATCTCTCATTGTCTGCCGATGACAAAATGATCATATTTAAAGGAATTATGCGGCAATAGGTAAGACGCTCCATCTACCGGTGACATAATGAACAATTAGAGCGCTATTATGGGAATAGCGTGCGATTAACTAATTAGAAAATTGGCGATTTCATACTTCTGCATTTTGCAGAGCTGATATGGTGAAATGCCACTTCTGTATGCTCAAGCCAATGATACATCATATTCTGTGTACTGTAGCAGCACAGAATGTTCTTAAGCCTGGTGTTACTGATATTATTAAAATATCTACATAGAATTTATGGAGGCTAAAGGGGTTATTCGGAGGTAGGATAATGTTTTTTAGATAGGGAGCAGAATAGGTTATATAAAAAAGAAGCATTACTCACCTCACTGGTCCCCTGGCACTGCCGGTCTAGATCCCTGGTGCAGGCAATCACTGGCCAGAGCAGCAGCCCACGTCAGCCAGTGATTGGCAGAGCAGGCATCTCCTGCTACTTCCTGTGTGTGGAGTTGGGACCAGGAAACAGACCCCAGGGGGACCTGATAAGTGTCAGCAGAGGGATCGGTGAGGTGATTATGGTTTCTTTTATTTATTTTTAAACAATTCTACCCCTTACCTTTCATGTAAGTCCTGCTCAAATAGCAAAGAGAATAGGATCAACCAAGACTGGCCTTGTTTCTCTGAGGGCCCCTTACCAGCTTCATGATCTGCCCCATGACATGTACTTGCCCCATAGATTCTAAAACTACTTTATTAGATGCTTTCAATGCATTTGGATTTTCATTATGGAGGTCCGATTTGATTCCTTTAAAGGGGTGGTCCAGGCTACAGATATTGAGGCTCTGGCACCCCCCTCGATCAGCTGTTTCGGGCTTCCACTGTCCCAGAAACTATAGAGTGGAGGGGGCTTGAAGCAGACAGCTCCGTACTCTGTGTAGTGGTCATGCTGGGGTACTGCAGCTCAGTTCCCTGTCAAGTGAATGGGATCAACCCCGACTGGCCCCTTTTTTTCTCAGAAGACCCCATAGCAGCCTCATGGTCTTCCCCATGGCATGTATTTCCATGAATTCTAAAACCACCATATTCATTAGGGGGCTCTGAAAGGTTTTATTTTAAAGGGGTTTTCCAGGCTACAGATATTGAGGGAATATCCTCAGGATAGAACATCAATATCAGATTGGTGGGGGTCTGGCAGATGTTACAGGCTGCCACTGTCCCAGAAACTATAGCGTGCAGGGGGCTGGAAGCAGACAGCTCCATACTCCGTGTAGTGGCCATGCTGGGGTACTGCAGCTCAGCTTCCAGTCTAGTGAATGGGAGCTAAGCTGCAGCCCGCCAGCTTTCAGTGCCGTGGCTTCCCATATCAGCTGATTGTGGGGGTGCCGGGTATCGGACCCCAACCAATCCAATATAGATGACCTATCCTGAGGACATTTCGTCAATAGCCCGACAACCTTAAGAAAGTGGCTTAAGAAATGTCAGATGTCTTCTACACTAGACCTCTGCTTGCTTGATCTGTAGGGAAACCCTAAGAATAAATGTGATATAATAGCTGACGCCAAGTTGTCCAAATTCTCTTTTATTAAGCTAAATAAGATCAAGCGGCTGTGATAAGACTCCTCCGTGCTCGACAGAAAACCTACAGAACCCTGTAATTACTCTGCTTCTTTTCGCTGAGGAACATCTGAATTTGTAGTCACCGAGGACTTCTACATTATTCATCCAGAAGTCCCCTGTGCCCGAGTTTTCCTCCATCAGCGTGGATTGTTAGTTTGAAGCACGTCTTCTCCATTACACCTCGGGTATTATATGTCAATGGACTTCACATTGTAGTGACAAAGACCTTGCTACTACGCAGGAACCCATGCATGTAAACAACTGCAGCAGCTTCTCGGCCTCTGCTGTACAGGACATCGGGCAGGTGTAGCACTAACACCAAAAAATTCTATGGGACAAAAGACTTGATGTACAGATGTAGCAGAGCTGAATGTCCTTCCTGGGGATATGTTGTTTGCCCATTGGGATAAGATATTGCAGTGCAATCATAGCTAAGTAAAATGACACTGTGATATTGTGATGAGTAATGCTCAATGGCAAACTCGGCTCTGCTGTGTCTGTGAGATACTAAATATCCATAAGGTTTTACTTTTATGATTACAGCTGGTTTAATGTTTTGCAGTATTCTTTACAAAATGATTTTCAATGTTAATCTCGAGCTTCACTTTACTTTTGCAAAGATGTAGCAGAGCTAAATGTGGTTTTAGGATTTGTGGCATTAGTTGCCCCTTCAGTTCTAATAAGATTTCACTTAGGTCCTCCAGCAGTCCTATGTAAAATTAATATATGCGCAGTGCTGCTGTCTTCTCATGATGCATCGTACACCTCTAAGGGGCCCTTGATTGCAGTCGGTTCTCTGCGACCCCTGTTCTTAATCCTGTGCAGAATGGGAGTAATCATTTGCAGTAAATTTTCGATTTTCTAGGGTTAAAGAGTAATCCCTCATAGAACTGCTTCCTTAGGCTACATGCACACGACCGTTGTGTGTTTTGCGGTCCGCAAATTGTGGAACGGCACGGACAGCCATTAATATAACTGCCTATTCTTGTCCGCAAAACGGACAAGAATAGGACAGGTTATTTTTTTTTTGCGGACCACGGAACGGAGCAACGGATGCGGAAAGCACACGGAGCGCTGTCCGCATCTTTTGCGGCCCCATTGAAGTGAAATACTGCGGCTTGGATGCGGACCAAAACAACGGTGGTGTGCATGAGGCCTAAGGGTACTTTTAGGGCAGAGTGATCCCTAAACTGGGCAGTTCCATCGCCTAAACTGCCTGCCGGATCCGGCAAAACGTATGCCAACTGATGGCATTTGTAAGACTGATCAGGATCTTGATCAGTCTTAAAAATGCCTGATCAGTCAGAAAAAAAAAAAAAAATTAAATGCCGGATCCGTCTTTTCCAGTGTCATCCGGCAAAACAGATCCGGCATTTATTTTTTAAAAATTTTTTTCTGTCTACGCATGCGCAGACCGGAAGGACGGATCCGACAATTCCGGTATTTTGAATGCCGGATACGGCACTAATACATTCCTATGGAAAAAAAATGCCAGGTCTGGCATTCAGGCAAGTGTTCAGTTTTTTCGACCGGAGATAAAACCGTAACATTCTGCGGTTTTATCTTTTGCCTGATCAATCAAAAAGACTGAACTGAAGACATCCTGAACGGATTGCTCTCCATTCAGAATGCATTAGGATAAAACTGATTAGTTATTTTCCGGTATAGAGCCCTTAGGACGGAACTCTATGCTGGAAAAGAAAAACGCTAGTGTGAAAGTACCCTTACCCTGCATCATGGTTGTGGTGGTGAAGTCGTTATTTTTGCCCCTGAATGTGACCTAAGGAGCATGAACATAATGTGTGCAGACTTTCTAATCTTTAAAGGGGTTGTTCACTTTGGAGGTCCTTTCAGGAAGAATCCCCCCACCACCACTACCCACTCCACCAGACCTGCGGAAGGAAACATACAGGCTTCTTCGGTCCGCAGCCACTGAGCTCCAATCCCTGCTGGTAAACTTCCTATTTGGGGGATCATGTGACCACTGCAGCCAGTGACTACCCCATACAGCACATCATTTGGTCACGTGACAGATGGAGGACACGTCACCGCTACGGCCAGTCATTGGCTGCAGCCCCTATTTGACCTGTGTTCAATTGGGATATTGAGACACGGAGAGTGGAGAGCAGAAGCAAGGGACAGAAGGAGCCAGAATACAGCAATGGCGAGCAAGTAAGTATGCTTCCCTCCAGGATGTGGGAAGGAGGTTCTGGCAGAAAGGACCCTGAAGGTGAACAACCCCTTTCCAAGATTTTCATTTCCCCCTGTGACTCCTGGGCCTCTACAAAGGTGCTTTCTGCTGCAGACCCTGCAATGCATGTACGACCGGTTGACTGCAGTACCAAGCTCAGTTTTATTCGCATGTGTTTCTGACACCTTCAGTAGATACGACTGGTAGAAGTCCACCAGTCATGGCTAGAAGATTCTGGACCATCCCTCCAAGACTGATATGATATGTGGGAGACTGGGAATGTAGTTGAAAAGGGTGACCCTATAGGACAACCCTGTCCATGGGTCTTTTTAGAAACAACGTATATCATAGAGATCAGGTCCTTTGCTGTATAAACTAATAGAGCTCCTACACCTTCAATAGTTACCATCAAACGTTCATTTCTCGGACAGCTATCACTTATACACATGCATGCTCAGTCCGGAAGAGCATGTACTTCTTCTTGCTAGTGAGACATAAAAGACACCCGTGGCAGTATATTTTTTATTACATACCGTTGACATATTCAGCAGCACTTTATAGTCCCTTGTAAACACGGGGAGAACATACCAGCTCTATGCAGAAGTTGTCTTTGGCCAGATTTGAACCAAGGACCACAACTCTGTAAGGCACAAACACTAACCACTGAACCACCATTTTCTTTTGATAACAAGGTACCGGACATGTTGAAAGTCAGATCATGTCCAAGCCTCCAGCCCCCAACCCTCTTTCCACCGAACAAACCCTGGCACAATGGATGGTCAGCAGGTCCTGCCGATATCGGTGGGTTCACCCAGCCATAGTCTAGTGTGTGTGGCCCCTTCTATAGACTCCTAGGCATCCTGAAAATTTAATTTGATTGTCTTGGCTGCAATTGTGTGGACATTGGCGGAGCCACCTCTTGCCTGTGGCACTAGACGAGTATCGTCCTCCTCTTGGTGATGAACAGTTACTCATAAAGTCTCACTATAGGGTTTCACTTCCGACTCGCACAAGTCATGTGCTTTCTATGAAGTGTCTTGGATGTTCATTCTATTAACATTATCTATTTTTACCGCAGTGTGAATTTTTTTAAAAAAATCCATGAATGGAAGGAATCCTATCTCGTTACCAGATAAGACAGATGTTATTGTGACCTTAGATATCGTATTGATTTAGGATGTCGCACATTTGTGACTGTCTCGCGGGCTGTCCTCTCAAGGTGTCCACTTTCTCTGTGATGTGTCTATGGCTCCTGGTACTGCTGGAGTGATACATTGTGAATCTTTCATTACCGATGACACAGAATATGTCAAAAACACCCGACGTTACAAAGTAATATATTATTAATTACCTTCAATTCTGGATCCTGCTTTGGTGACGTCTTAGCGATTTTTCGATTTTCTTGGGGCATAGCCTTAAAAGTGTGCACTGCACAGAGATGTGTCAGGTCAGAGCTACCAAAAGCCAGGCGCCGTGAGGCTTCATGCACACAGTACGGATTACGCATGCATTTTCCCACGTCGTTATACAGTACCAGAGATTTTCAAAATCACATGTAAATGGCGCAGATTTCAACCTTTACAATGCAGAGAGTGAGATTTCGGGCTAATCTGCATCAAAATGAGCAACAAGTAAAGGCTCATGCTCTCGACCGTATGTATTTTGCGGTCTGCAAAACACGGATCCCAAAAAAAAAAAGCGAATGACGTCCGTGTTGCATCTGTTTCCTTTTGGGAACCTATTGTAACAATGCCTGTCCTTGTCCGCAAAACGGACAAGAATAGGACTTTTTTTTTTTTTTCTTCTCTACATATTCTATCATTTCTGTTTTTTTCCAGCCCAATTGAAATGAGCGGTTCAGCATACGGACCTGTAAAAAAAATGGAACGGAAATGGAAGAAAATATGGTTGTGTGCATGAGCCCTAACACATGAAGATGGCAAGGAATGCAGTGAAATCTGTTTGAAGATTCATGTGGAAAATGCGCACTGGTTATAGCACTGGTTTTTCCCTTGTTGTGTGCAGCGGCACTCCCGGCTGAGCAGGGTATAGCAGCACGTCCCCGTTCACATGAATGGTGCTGCGCTGCAGTGTAGGGGGCTTCTCTGCCGCTGTACAGAGAAAACAGCAAAGGGCTGCAGTACTAAAGACCTTTAAAAAAAGTTTGCTGGGAGTAAAATATTGATCACCTATCTTTAGGGCAGTGGGGTTCCTACTTTCAGCACTGTAACGCTCCAGTGAGTGCTGTAGGCCAGTAACGCCATGTTCATGAGACATGTGGCCTAGGAGCAGCTCAGTCCCATTCAAGTGAATTTTTCCTGGGCTGCAATACCAAGCACAGCCACTATATCATGTATGGCGCTGTGCCTGGTATGCTCACAGGACCACCACAGCTGATTGGTGGTCAGACCCCCACCGATCATATATTGGTGACCCGTTTTAAGGATAAGTCAGCAATATTGTACTTCTGGAAAACCCCTTTAATTTTCAGGATTGGTGTGGCTTTCAGAATCCCCACCAATTGCAAAGAGATAACATATCCTAGCAGCTAGTGATCTGCCGTCACTGTATAAGATGGGAATATCCTTCTAGAAAAAAAAATATTCAGGCGCGATTTGGGTAAATGGGTAAGAGGTAATGCTGCTTTCTGGGGAAAAAATGTGGAGACTACCTCTAATATGGCAGTACGCAGCCTCTACACCTCCTACGTGGGGTTGGCATCACAGGGGTTGTAGTAGCATCAGACTATGAGGTGGGAAGAGGATGGAGGAAGGAGAATGAAATAAGTCTTAAGTAAAGGTACTGGAGTAGAGAGAAGTCAGCAGAGCTTGACCATAGATCAGGAAACAGCCTGCCCGTCCCTTTAATTGTTCACTATAACTAAGGCTACTTTCACATTAGACACAGGACGGATACATCTTACACCGCACTACATCACGGACAGAAAAACGCTGTTCGCGATGGGGACGCAACCAAACGGAACGGAATGCATTTTGGTGCACTCCGTTTCGTTCAGTTCAGTTTTTTCCCGCTATTGAGATCCTATGATGGATCTCAATAGCGGATTTGAAAACGCTAATGTGAAAGTAGACTAAGGCCTCCCCCGTGTGTCCCCCGTGGCCATATTGCAGCCCGCATATGGTGGGTCCGCAATACATGGGACACCGGCCGTGTGCAATCCACATCACAGATGCGGACCTGTTCACTTGAATGGGTCCGCAAATCCAGAGATTCGGTGCAGAGCGGAAGCACTACGGAGTGCTTTCGTAGGATTCCGTTCCGCAAAAAGATAGAATTTGTCCTATCTTTTTGCGGAACGGACGGATCGCAGACCCCATTTATTCTAAGAAAAAAATTAGAGGGGCTCACCCCCTTGTTGCAATAGATACAGTGGGATGCGAAAGTTTGGGCAACCTTGTTAATCGTCATGATTTTCCTGTATAAATTGTTGGTTGTTACGATAAAAAATGTCAGTTAAATATATCATATAGGAGACACACACAGTGATATTTGAGAAGTGAAATGAAGTTTATTGGAGTTACAGAAAGTGTGCTATAATTGTTTAAACAAAATTAGGCAGGTGCATAAATTTGGGCACCACAAAAAAGAAATGAAATCAATATTTAGTAGATCCTCCTTTCGCAGAAATTACAGCCTCTAAACGCTTCTGTAGGTTCCAATGAGAGTCTGGATTCTGGTTGAAGGTATTTTGGACCATTCCTCTTTACAAAACATCTTTAGTTCATTCAGGTTTGATGGCTTCCGAGCAGGAACAGCTCTCTTTAAGTCACACCACAGATTTTCAATTATATTCAGGTCTGGGGACTGAGATGGCCATTCCAGAACGTTGTACTTGTTCCTCTGCATAAATGCCTTAGTGGATTTTGAGCAGTGTTTAGGGTCGTTGTCTTGATGAAAGATCCAGCCCCGGCGCAGCTTCAGCTTTGTCACTGATTCCTGGACATTGGTCTTCCAGAATCTGCTGATATTGAGTGGAATCCATGCGTCCCTCAACTTTGACAAGATTCCCAGTCCCTGCACTGGCCACACAGCCCCACAGCATGATGGAACCACCACCATATTTTACTGTAGGTAGCAGGTGTTTTTCTTGGAATGCTGTGTTCTTTTTCCTCATGCATAACGCCCCTTGTTATGGCCAAATAACTCAATTTTAGTTTCATCAGTCCACAGCACCTTATTCCAAAATGAAGCTGGCTTGTCCAAATGTGCTTTAGCCCACCTCAAGCGGCACTTTTTGTGCTGTGGGCGGAGAAAAGGCTTCCTCTGCATCGCTCTCGCATACAGCATCTCCTTGTGTAAAGTGCTCCGAATGGTTGAACGATGCACAGTGACTTCATCTGCAGCAAGATGATGTTGTAGGTCTTTGGTGCTGGTCTGTGGGTTGACTCTGACTGTTCTCACCATTCGTCGCTTCTGTCTATCCGAGATTTTTCTTGGTCTGCCACTTCGAGCCTTAACTTGAACTGAGCCTGTGGTCTTCCATGTCCTCAATATGTTCCTAACTGTGGAAACGGACATCTGAAATCTCTGAGACAGCTTTCTGTATCCTTCCCCTAAACCATGATGGTGAACAATCTTTGTCTTCAGGTCATTTGAGAGTTGTTTTGAGACCCCCATGTTGCTACTCTTCAGAGAAAATTAAAAGAGGAGGGAAACTTACAATTGACCCCCTTAAATACTCTTTCTCATAATTGCATTCACCTGTGTATGTAGGTCAGGGGTCACTGAGCTTATCAAGCCAATTTGAGTTCCAATAATTAGTTCTAAAGGTTTTGGAATCAATAAAATGACAACAGTGCCCAAATGTATGCACCTGCCTAATTTTGTTTAAACAATTATAGCACACTTTCTGTAAACTCAATAAACGTCATTTCACTTCTCAGATATCACTGTGTGTGTCTCCTATATGATATATTTAACTGACATTTTTTATCGTAACAACCAACGATTTATACAGGAAAATCATGACGATTAACAAGGTTGCCCAAACTTCCGCATCCCACTGTATGATGCTCTTCTCAAGTTGACTCCCCCTGTCAATGTATTGGATATATACAGGCACTCTGCATCTGAAACCATCCAGAGAATACATTTCCTTAAATCATCATTTATTATTATTGTACATCCTCATTAAAATACACATCTGGACATAAAAATTAAAAATAACAAAAAAAAAAAAAAAAAAAAAAAAAAAAATATATATATATTAAAAACATACAGTGACAATACCGAGAGAAGTGTACAGTATGTAGGATAGATCTACTGATACCGTAGTGTTAAATAATATCATCCATATAGTTGTCAAAATACTGTCACTCTAGGTACCATAATAGTGTAATGGTTCTTTAAATGTGATTATATTAATAACGCAGCTTGTTACTCCCACACAATTCAATATAAAAATACTGTTTCTTTCAAATAGAATGGAACATTTATATATGTTAATACATAATTGGTTACATCCACAGAAACTTTGTCTCCTTGTAGGGATAATTATCACCTTCAAAGTGGGTTTGATCTTAGTATGTGAGTCTGTTAGTTATTTTGCCACATTGAATGACTATTGTTGCTATCGATGTCACTTGATTAATATTATTCCATAGTAATAGTGGAGGTACTTTACAGCATTAAACAGTTTTAGCTGTCAGTTAATTGCAACCGCCGACCGCGGCGTCCCATGTGTCGGTTAATGACCTGGTCTGTGTTACCTCCTTCCAACAGCCTCCTCGGCTCGTGTTACCTCCACTCCCCGCAGTGTTCTCCGCGGTCTCCGGAGACCGTACCTGGCGTCCCATGTGACTGGGTAGGTTGGTGCTTAGCGTCCCACGTGCTCCAATGCGCTGGTTCCAGGCTTCTCAGACATGTGGTGTGTTAGGGGATTGTGGGAGAAGGGTTGAGTCATCCTTGAGGCGCTTCACTTACCGTAGCCACTGAAGAAGGAGTAAGCTAATACTCCGAAACGCGTCTGGTCCTGAAAGATATACCTGCAAGCTTTAAGATCCACTACTAATATCTATGGATATCTGTAAAATATTGCTTCATATTTGAGTAAGCGAAGCGTCTCAAGGACGACTCAACCCTCCTCCCACAATCCCCTAACACACCACAGGTCTGAGAAGCCTGGAACCAGTTCATTGGAGCACGTGGGACGCTAAGCACCAACCTACCCAGTCACGTAGGACGCCAGGTACCATTATTTTTATTTTTGTTATTTTAAATTTTTGTGTGCAGATGTGTATTTTAATGAGGATGTACAATAATATTAAATGGTGATTTAAGGAAATGTATTCTCTGGATGCAGAGTGCCTGTCCTAAACGTGGTTTTTGGTGATTTTATTTTTAATTTTCCAATTAAATTTTTGTTTGTAAATTTCCATTCCTATCTATATTTACCCCAAATCCAAAAATCCTACAGTTTTCACTCTGGCCAAGACTAATAATAGAAATAAAAAGAAATGTCTCTCAATGTGTTATAGGGTACTTATCGGCGCTGCAAGTCCACCGCGTGACGTGGGTCAAGTTCACATAAAGATCAAGCGAAAGTAAATGGTGGTCGCGCTGCCCAATACACAGGAGTCCGTCCAACCAGAGATATATCGAGTTATCAAGCTTCTCACAATGCAGCCACACAATGAATCCAGGAGTCGATACACTAATTGGCATCCAAAAACCGCTGTAATGAAATTGTGGCGCACAATAGTGAAGTTCCGACAGAATTGGTTTCTCAAAAGTATTTATTATACTTACAAAATCATATATGTTAAAAGGCATAAAACATATAATAGTTCCTCGTGTAGCACCCGACCTAGGTTTCGCCAGTCTCTGGTTGGACGGACTCCTGTGTATTGGGCAGCACGACCACCATTTACTTTCACCAAGACTAATATTAGACTGACGCTTCCTGCTCTGTAGAGATTACAGTGAACACCAACCCCCCTCTATAAATAACATGGGATCATATCATTATGGTCACAGCTTACAGTAACTATTCCCCCTCCCTGCAAATTGACCTCCATACAGGTCACGGAGCATGTCTACATCGCTCCATAGAAGTCAGTGAACATCTCCTGTTTATCGCGTCTAATGGTCCATGCAGATGCTGTAAAGTATGTCTCTAACAGCTCAGTCAAGAAGGCTGCCTCCATAATCACGTACAGAAAAATCAAAGGGAACAGGTATCAGTGTCTGGTTTTAATGAGTAAAAAAGAGCTACATTTCCTTTAAACTGTTGATCTTCTGGGTTTTAGGAGTTTCATTGTATACGGAATATTATATACAAATCTAGTCCGTTCCGTCAATATCCCATGATTTCTTATTCCTTTCCTCCTATTCCTAATATATTCCAGAGATCTAACACTGAGCGCCATCATCACTCCTACTACTAATCATTCTAGTGGCATCACTATCATCTGTGCCACATCCCCGTTCCCCAGTCGAACGACCTAACTTTAGTCAGTTTCAGCTTTGCAACATTGGTAAGAAACATCTGCTCTTATCTCAGGGATTGATCAGAAAATCCTTACTCTCATCATCCTACAGCCTGATTGGTGGGACTATCTACTATTGGGTTTCTCCTTCATAGACCATCAAAGCTCCAGTCTGTTCCGTAACACTGTAACAAGAGCGATTCATCCAACTCATGGTTCCTCTTCCTCCGACTCACTCCGACAGTCACGGATGTCTTCTAAAAATATATTACATACAGGGGGATAGAAGAACATCTCTGGAACCTACACCAGACAATTTCTTGACTTTGACTTAGTAAAACCAACCTATGGTACTGTATTTCGCTCAGCTCAGGACTACTCACCCCGTTAAGTAAAACTAAGAGTTACCCTTGGTTGCCATTGGACAACTTCATGAATTACAAAATCTCTGGAAGCTCTTCAAAGGTCTGTATCCATACTTTCTTTTCATGGACAGTTCGGACTTACACATATCCATACGTACATGTGTGTTCTTGCCAACGTGGACACAATATTTTTCCATATTTTGAGACAGCATACCATATGTCTCGTATCTAGCCTTTGCAGTTGCCACTTGCAGAATCATGGTTGTAATTTAGCCCTGATAAGAATAGATAGGTGTAGAGATAGGTGCCTACCAGATATAAGCAAGGCTCACCATCTATCATGAAGACAAAGTAACATTGCCCAACTTAGGGCTCTTTCACACCTGCGTTCTTTTCTTCCGGCATAGAGTTCCGTCGTCGGGGCTCTATGCCGTAAGAATCCTGATCAGATTTATCCTAATGCATTCTGAATGGAGTGAAATCCATTCAGGATGCATCAGGATGTCTTCAGTTCCGGACCGGAACGTTTTTTGGCCGGAGAAAATACCGCAGCATGCTGTGCTTTTTGCGCCGGCCAAAAATCCTGAAGACTTGCCGCAAGGCCGGATCCGGAACTAATGCCCATTGAAAGGCATTGATCCGGATCCGGCCTTAAGCTAAACGTTGTTTCGGCGCATTGCCGGATCCGACGTTTAGCTTTTTCTGAATGGTTACCATGGCTGCCGGGACGCTAAAGTCCTGGCAGCCATGGTAAAGTGTAGTGGGGAGCGGGGGAGCAGCATACTTACCGGCCGTGCGGCTCCCGGGGCGCTCCAGAGTGACGTCAGGGCGCCCCAGGCGCATGGATGACGTGATCGCATGGCACGTCATCCATGCGCATGGGGCGCTCTGACGTCATTCTGGAGCGCCCCGGGAGCCGCACGGACTGTAAGTATACCGCTCCCCCGCTCCCCACTACTACTATGGCAACCAGGACTTTAATAGCGTCCTGGCTGCCATAGTAACACTGAAAGCATTTTGAAGACAGATCCGTCTTCAAATGCTTTCAGTACACTTGCGTTTTTTCCGGATCCGGCGTGTAATTCCGGCAAGTGGAGTACACGCCGGATCCGGACAACGCAAGTGTGAAAGAGGCCTTAGTAGGCAATTATTGGGAAGATAACATTCCTTCTTGATAATTGCCCGTTCATCAGTAGAGGTGAAGAGCTACATTTACATGCAGCTATCACCTGTCTCCATATAGATTCATGGTTTCTGGGCAGCAGATCCCTGTTTACACAGCACATTCTGCTGCATGGAGGATCCTTTTACATTATGGTCGAGCATGTTGCTTGTTTATTGGGTGATCGACAACACATTTACACGAGTCTATTATCAGGAACAACCGATCTTGCTAACATTCATTTCTAATAATCGGCCTGACAATTGTGCCATGTTAATTGACCTTTACTGGGCAACTGGTAGGACTAGTGGATATTGTATGGTAAGACATATTATAGGCCATGACCACCAGTTGAAGACAATCTTTATTGGCTAAAAATAGTAGCATGAATCAGCAGAGCGATGTGGAGTTGATCGGCTGGGCTGGGTTCATGCAAATAGGGATGTTGCATGTAGGGGCTCCTCACTGACATCTAAAGATTAATGTATGCAGCATCTCAAAGGATTTACGGTACTATACTTCTTAACACTGAATCTATGGGAAATCACAGTTTTCAGTGTATTTTACCTAGCTTCATTTTCTACTGTTGAAATCAATATTAGTGTTAATTGACGTTTAAAAAAATTCGATTCGGCCGTTTTGCTGAATTTTACAAAAAAATTAGCTTCTTTGTAAGTAGCGGCTGCAATTGCAATTCCAATCTGGTAAAAAAATAATAATAATACTCACCTCATCCATTTGAGCGTGAAGAGGCCGCCGTGGCCATCTTGATTGGAGACACCGCGTGAAATCTTGTGCAGTGCATGATGACGTCATCATACTTCTTAAAATGAATCAAAATAGTGTCAGGACTGGCTTTCAGTTGGATGGTGCCCCCCCATGAAGTACTGCAATGTGATACCACATTGTGACTAATTATACATTGGCTAAAAAGCAATAATACCACCATCATAGGATACAAAAATAACATGTTGTATGGTTTCTAGGTAGCGGTGCCTAAGTGAGTACCGCCACACAGTGCTCATGTTAGACCAGGAAGGTGAACACAATGCCTAAATAATACTGCCTCCCAATTATCATGTTGATTCATGGTGGCAGCACGGATGGGCTATACATGGCATTCCAACAGGTCAACCCAGTATAGAGGGCAATAAAAGATAAAACGGCTAAATATTGTCTAAAATATCATACAAATATGTATACTTTATATATTCTGTAATATGCTGTCACAGAAGCACAAAAAATAAATAAAATAAAAACATTTACAAAATTGGAAGAAAACTTGTAAAACCACAAGAATCCCTGACGGCCTCCGGATATCTTTTCTCTTTTCATGTCATGCAAATAACCCCTCTGCTCCTCTGCGCTTGCCTTCTTTTAAAAAAAAAACAAAAAAAACTTTCTCTATAATTAATATTATTTCATGGCTTAATTATATGTTCTATTCATTATATATAATTACATGGTGCTGCCTTCCCTTGAGGAGTCATAAAATGCACCCAGCTTGTTTGTAGCCTCATATTCACTGGGGGAACGAGACAAAAATAAAAAAAAGAGACTTGTAAGATGTGTTCTCTGATTAGTATGGGAACAAAGGGGGATCGGCGCTGCAAGATGGAATTTTAAATAATGGATAAAACATGAAAAAAAAATGAGATTTCATACCGGGAAAATATTGTTAATAAAGTCATAAACCGTAGTGAGATTTTGAAGTCACATGCTGATGATTAATTTGTTAGAAATCAAGGCTACATATTGGTGGTTTGCAGATGGAGATTTTGCAATTTTTGGATTTGTTTTAATAGATTTTTCTTTTTTTACCAAAATGGTAGAGTTACCAAAATTTTTAAAACCTTTTTAGATTTAAAAATAGCAATTATGGTTAACATACTTTTTACTTTCTGTGACCGTGGATGAGGATCCTTAGAGGGTCCTAGGGGTTTAGATCTTCCTCCACCTTTTACTTTTCGCTATATTATTAACTTGGATGAAGCAAGATGTTGGAGATATGATGGCTGTATTTCATCAGAAATACAAAAAAGATTCGGTTACTAGGATGGGCCCCTTTACATTGGCCATCTATGAGTTACTTAAGCTAGTGGGAGCAATCATTCCCAATGGCTACTCAAGGTGGCAGTCATGTAGACATCTTCACTTCCCTGTTTTCCCTTTTCTCTAAGCCGAGAGTGCTCATGTTTCTGTCTGTTCCTTGTGAGTCTTTTTTATTTCAAATGCATGCACTTTTTCAGTCCAAAATTTGCAACCTTCATCAAAATTAACCCTATTAAGCTATGTTGTAGGGCTGATCCAGCTGATTAAAATGACACCAGTCTTGTGAAAATCAGTTGTGGCATTTCTAAGAAAAAATACTTTTAATCTTTATTCAAATGAGGACTTCAGTGAACCAAGGGGTGGGGCCTAGCCCCTCACTGCACCTCAGCTTTCCAGTGCTGACCCCGCCCCTTGGTGCACTGAAGTCCTCATTTGTATAAAGAATAGAAGTCTCTTTTCTTAGGAACGCCACAACCGATTTTCACAAGACTGGTGTCATTTTAATCAGCGGGATCAACACTACCAGATGAAATGTCTGGTTTAATGGGGTTGGTTCTGCTGAGAGCTGCATTTTAAGGCATAATGCAATGGCCCCTACAATATGGATTACCTTACTCAGTGGGGCAACCATGTGATAAGATTAACTATGTATACTGGAGTAGAGTTAGGGCTTATGTACACAAACGTATTTTCTTTCCATGTCCGTTCCGTTTTTGTTTTTTTGTGAACCATATACGGAACCATAAATTTCAATGGGTCTGCAAAAAAAAAAAAAAACGAAGTTACACCATGTGAATTCCATTTCCGTATGTCCGTATGTCCGTTCCGCAAAAAAATAGAACATGTCTGTGACGGACTGAACCGTCACTGGGGCTGCTGGAGAAGCCTGAGGGCCAGCCTCCTTCCTACAGACTATGGACCGAGAACTATGGAGACCCCCTCAGACCTTTTGAGGTTACAAGGAACTACAGGGAGTGCAGAATTATTAGGCAAGTTGTATTTTTGAGGATTAATTTTATTATTGAACAACAACCATGTTCTCATGGAAACCAAAAAAGTTTGTTTTTAGTTTTAGCTATTTTAGGGGGATATCTGTGTGTGCAGGTGACTATTACTGTACATAATTATTAGGCAACTTAGCAAAAAACAAATATATACCCATTTCAATTATTTATTTTTACCAGTGAAACCAATATAACATCTCAACATTCACAAATATACATTTCTGACATTCAAAAACAAAACAAAAACAAATCAGTGACCAATATAGCCACCTTTCTTTGCAAGGACACTCAAAAGCCTGCCATCCATGGATTCTGTCAGTGTTTTGATCTGTTCACCATCAACATTGCGTGCAGCAGCAACCACAGCCTCCCAGACACTGTTCAGAGAGGTGTACTGTTTTCCCTCCTTGTAAATCTCACATTTGATGATGGACCACAGGTTCTCAATGGGGTTCAGATCAGGTGAACAAGGAGGCCATGTCATTAGATTTTCTTCTTTTATACCCTTTCTTGCCAGCCACGTTGTGGAGTACTTGGACGCATGTGATGGAGCATTGTCCTGCATGAAAATCATGTTTTTCTTACCCTGCAGACTTCTTCCTGTACCACTGCTTGAAGAAGGTGTCTTCCAGAAACTGGCAGTAGGACTGGGAGTTGAGCTTGACTCCATCCTCAACCCAAAAAGGCCCCACAAGCTCATCTTTGATGATACCAGCCCAAACCAGTACTCCACCTCCACCTTGCTGGCGTCTGAGTCGGACTGGAGCTCTCTGCCCTTTACCAATTCAGCCATCTGGCCCATCAAGACTCACTCTCATTTCATCAGTCCATAAAACCTTAGAAAAATCAGTCTTGAGATATTTCTTGGCCCAGTCTTGACGTTTCAGCTTGTGTGTCTTGTTCAGTGGTGGTCGTCTTTCAGCCTTTCTTACCTTGGCCATGTCTCTGAGTATTGCACACCTTGTGCTTTTGGGCACTCCAGTGATGTTGCAGCTCTGAAATATGGCCAAACTGGTGGCAAGTGGCATCTTGGCAGCTGCACGCTTGACTTTTCTCAGTTCATGGGCAGTTATTTTGCGCCTTGGTTTTTCCACACGCTTCTTGCGACCCTATTGACTATTTTGAATGAAACGCTTGATTGTTCGATGATCACGCTTCAGAAGCTTTGCAATTTTAAGAGTGCTGCATCCCTCTGCAAGATATCTCACTATTTTTGACTTTTCTGAGCCTGTCAAGTCGTCCTTTTGACCCATTTTGCCAAAGGAAAGGAAGTTGCCTAATAATTATGCACACCTGATATAGGGTGTTGATGTCATTAGACCACACCCCTTCCCATTACAGAGATGCACATCACCTAATATGCTTAATTGGTAGTAGGCTTTCGAGCCTATACAGCTTGGAGTAAGACAACATGCATAAAGAGGATGATGTGGTCAAAATACTCATTTGCCTAATAATTCTGCACGTAGTGTATGAACCCTGATTTATTTGTGTAAATTATATGCCACATATTTCCTATTGCCCATTAAAAAGGCATGGTGTGGATTCAGCAACACAAAAAGGGTTAACTCTGCACTGAGACTCCCTCTGATTTTGTTAGTGATGGGATTAAGATAGTTGATTATAATAGCAGCCGACTCCTATGATACACTCAGGAGATAATCCCATCACATGTATCTCCTCTTCCCATTCATTCATTATAGAGAGGGTGAAGATATCTGTTTGCATGTTCATTGTTGATTGCGTCAAAGACAATGCCAGTGTGTTTGTTAATTGCGTCACAGACAATGCCATTGTGTTTGTTGAATAGGGTTAGTTTTGAACTGTACAGGATTGGCTGCTATGTCGTGTCCTCAGTATGTCATGTGTATATGAGTCAATGCTGTGTGTTCAATAAAGAGTTCCTGTTTTACCTTTCATCATGTTGAGGCTGGTGTTTGGGTAACTGATCGACACTGGGGATTGCTATATGCTGAAGAGTTGCTATACTCCCCTGGCTATACTATTAGCTCTTGTAAGAGCTGTTCCTGTTCCTGGTTCCTGTGGTGGTTTTGGTGTAGAGCGGAGTGCTTGGAGTCCTCGGGAAGCACTGGGAGCATCCATCAACGGAGGTACCCGGAGGCATCCATCAACGGAGGACCAATTGTCCTATTATTATTGCACATCGACGTCATCCGTATTTTTTTTGGACTGCAAAATACATACTGTCGTGTGCATGAGCCCTTAATACGTATAGTAGGTTGATGAATTTAGTTCCAATGGTGGCTCAATTGATTGAATTAGGAAATTACACACATGAGATGAAGCCCAAAAAGACTAAATGCTAAAATATACACAAAATGGCATCTAAAAATGTCGTAAAAAAATCAATTAGTATAAAAAATTTACACAACCAGTGAGTTTTCAGGTTTACTGTAAAATTAATTTCAAAGTCTGACATCAATCCTTTCTAAGGGTCCGTGTACACGGAAAAGCCTTATGGATAGACCCTGTATGAAGGCGCAGGAGCTTCAGGTGTAATCTGCTGGTTACTGTACCTCGTGTCTACATCTACCGGAGACATGCCTAAACATAAGCCATCAGGTAGAAGAGCCATCATGTCTGCGTTATTGCATTTTCGAGTATTTTAATGGGTTCCCCGTCATTACCCTGGCACCGTGCTGACTGATCTGTGGTGAAAAATAGATGCAGACTTTACCGGAAAAGTGAAAATACTATTTTTATTATTGTAGAATTTAATGTAGATTCCTACAACAGAGAGGTCTATCACTGAGATAGCAACATGAGTATCTACAATACTGTAGATGTATGTCCATCTATCTATCTATCTATCTATCTATCTATCTATCTATCTATCTATCTCATAGACACTTTTTCTTTCTTTCTTTTTCCCTTTCTTTCTTCCTTTTTTGTTCTATCAATCTATCTATCTAATAGCCACTTTTTCTTTCTTTCTTTCTTGATCTATCTATCTATCTTATATTATATGTCTATTATCTATCTATCTCATAGCCACTTTTTCATTTTTTCTTTCTTTCTTTCTTTCTTTCTTTCTTTATCTATCTATCTCTATCTATATTTCTTAATCTAATCTATCTATCTATCTATCTATCTATTTATCATCTATTTCCTATCTATGTCTGCCTGTCTATCTCTATGTCTATATTTCTGTTTATCTTTCTATTTACCTATTGATTATCTATCTATCTATCTATCTATCTATCTATCTATCTATCTATCTATCATATATCTATCTATCTATCATATATCTATCTATCTAGCTATCTATTATCTATATTTCATATCTATCTATCTATTGTTTCACAAATAATTTAGCAATTTGCGGAACGGCACAGACAGCCTTTAATATAAATGCCTATTCTTGTCCGCAAAGCGCGGACACGAATAGGACATGTTATATTTTTTTAGCGGGGCCACGGAACGGAGCAACAGATGCGGACAGCACACTGAGTGCTGTCAGCATCTTTTGCGGCCCCATTGAAGTGAATGGGTCCGCATCCGAGCCGCCAAAACGGCGGCTCGGATGCTGACCAAAACAACAGCCGTGTGCATGAGGCCTAAACGTGTCAGGCGTTACAGAGACACACCGCCCCCTGTAGAAGGTGTGTGGTCACTGTTATGGATGCGAACGCCTCGCTTGCTGCTCTCATTTGTACTTGGCAGGCAGAAAAATCAGTTATGGATCAAATGGAGCCATTTGTCACGGATTAATGAATTGCAATGCTTTGATAACAGTGGGAGACAATAGCGTGGAAAAGAGTTCTGACTGAATTTGGAAAGCAAAGAAAAACTAATGAAGCAAAAGAAGAAAAAAATACAGTTAAAAAAAAGGGAACTTGATGTTGTGATCATTTAATGAGTCATTTCATATGTTTGTGGTAATGATGCATATTGTAACGGAATGCAAATACGAGGAATGAGATATGGTAAATGTGGGGGCATAAGATCACAGCTAGGACAGGCGGCACGCACAATATATGTGATTTACAGAGTAGTGTATCACTGGTGGAGTATCACAGTGATGTCACAGTACAGGATAATAAACACAGTGATGTCACAGTACAGGATAATAAACACAGTGATGTCACAGTACAGGATAAGAAACACAGTGATGTCACAGTACAGGGATAATAAACACAGTGATGTCACAGTACAGGGATAGTAAACACAGTGATGTCACAGCACAGGGATAATAAACACAGTGATGTCACAGCACAGGGATAATAAACACAGTGATGTCACAGCACATGGATAATAAACACAGTGATGTCACAGTACAGGGATAATAAACACAGTGATGTCACAGTACAGAGATGATACACACAGTGATGTCACAGTACAGGGATAATATACACAGTGATGTCACAGTACAGGGATAATAAACACAGTGATGTCACAGTACAGGATAATAAACACAGTGATGTCACAATACAGGGATAATAAACAGTGATGTCACAGCACAGGGATAATATACACAGTGATGTCACAGTACAGGATAATAAACATAGTGATGTCACAGTACAGGGATAATAAACACAGTGATGTCACAGTACAGGATAATAAACACAGTGATGTCACAGTACAGGGATAATATACACAGTGATGTCACAGTACAGGAATAATAAACACAGTGATGTCACAGTACAGGATAATAAACACAGTGATGTCACAATACAGGGATAATAAACACAGTGATGTCACAGTACAGGGATAATATACACAGTGATGTCACAGTACAGGGATAATAAACACAGTGATGTCACAGTACAGGATAATAAACACAGTGATGTCACAATACAGGGATAATAAACACAGTGATGTCACAGTACAGAGATAATACACACAGTGATGTCACAGTACAGAGATAATAAACACAGTGATGTCACAGTACAGGGATAATAAACACAGTGATGTCACAGTACAGGGATAATAAACACAGTGATGTCACAGTACAGGATAATAAACACAGTGATGTCACAATACAGGGATAATAAACACAGTGATGTCACAGTACAGGATAATAAACACAGTGATGTCACAGTACAGAGATAATAAACACAGTGATGTCACAGTACAGGGATAATAAACACAGTGATGTCACAGCACAGGGATAATAAACACAGTGATGTCACAGTACAGGGATAATAAATACAGTGATGTCACAGTACAGAGATAGTAAACACAATGATGTCACAGTACAGAGATAATAAACACAGTGATGTCACAGTACAGGGATAATAAACACAGTGATGTCACAGCACAGGGATAATAAACACAGTGATGTCACAGTACAGGGATAATAAACACAGTGATGTCACAGCACAGGGATAATAAACACAGTGATGTCACAGCACAGGGATAATAAACACAGTGATGTCACAGTACAGGGATAATAAACACAGTGATGTCACAGTACAGAGATGATACACACAGTGATGTCACAGTACAGGGATAATATACACAGTGATGTCACAGTACAGGGATAATAAACACAGTGATGTCACAGTACAGGATAATAAACACAGTGATGTCACAATACAGGGATAATACACACAGTGATGTCACAGTACAGGGATAATAAACACAGTGATGTCACAGCACAGGGATAATAAACACAGTGATGTCACAGTACAGGGATAATAAACACAGTGATGTCACAATACAGGGATAATACACACAGTGATGTCACAGTACAGGGATAATAAACACAGTGATGTCACAGCACAGGGATAATAAACACAGTGATGTCACAGTACAGGATAATAAACACAGTGATGTCACAATACAGGGATAATACACACAGTGATGTCACAGTACAGACACTGTTTAAAGCAAATCTGGTGTAATAATGCACATTCTTCATGGTAATTTTTATCAACCGTCCAACTTCTACATATTAACCCTGCCTAAATTATTTTCAATCTATTTTAATTGTAAACACCCCCCCCCCCCTTCCTTTAACAGTAAATTACCTTCTCTATAAGATTCCTTTGTCATTTTCACTCATTTCTTTATGATTCAGAAATCTTAAGATTCTATATTCTTGACGCTGCTAACCCATGGAGACGTGTTTTATATGATTACCGGTATCTATTGCTCGGTCTTTTCATTCATTGGATTGTGTCTCTACATTTTTAATGAATTCATAGTAAATAAAACATGAAAAGGGAGCTTTTTTTTTTTCCAAGTAGAAAAAAATCATCTTCTGCAAAAGCCGAATTCTGCTTTTCAAATTAACATTACAAAACCCAAACCTGATGTTACCTATTGACAAGTCAGCTGCTTTGTCATCTGAGGACAGACTGTATTGTTCCTTCTGCTATGCAGCGAGCAGCAGCTGGAGATGCCGTCTTCTGTTTTTTTCTTCCCTTTTTATCCAAATATTACTGTGAATAAAAAGTAAAAGGAAAGGATCAAAGATTCGTAGCATTAAACTGCTTGACTTATTTTATTGTTGTGCTCGCTCAATGATCCTATTACATGTAATCTTTAGGGGGTTTTATTTGCCTGGTGCCTTCATATTCTTTATTATAAACAAGTCTACTGGAAGGAGGAAGCCTTATCAAAGGTGAAATCAAGGACTTGTAAGGAATATGGATTGTTGGAATATGGATTTTTTTTTAAGTACTGTCACTGTATGCTACGGACATCTTTTTTATTGTTTATTTACTTCCTAAGTGCAGAATTAAGCAACTTTTCAAATAATCTTTATTTAAAATGTCCTACCATTTTGCTTCTGCAGAATGTGTGTAAGCCCTTTCCTTAGCTGCTGGTGCTGCTGAATCTGGCAAAAAATCATCAAAGGTCTGGTCCTGACACTCTCTCTGTTTTTTCCCTTCCTTCTCTCAGTGTTCATATAGCAGAAGGGAGGGGGAGGATGTTGTACATGACAAATCAGAATGTGGAGAGGGAGGAAATCCTCAAAAATGGGCAGCTCACATGGGCTATAGATAGAGAGGACATAGTCTATGTGCAAGTGTACACCCAGGGCCAACTCTGTAGTGAGGTGGAAAAAGCACCTAGGGCAGACTCTTTAGTGGGGTAAAGAATGTACCCAGGGTAGACTCTGCAGTGAGGTGGAGAAAGCACCCAGGGCAGACTCTACAGTGGGGTGGAGAATCACACTCTGCTCAGCATCAATGACTGCCAGCACAGTACAGAAGATGAAATCAGGCCAGGAATAAAACTGAATTGCCACATGAGAGCTAGTGAGGGCTGCATCATCCTGGGCTCAATGATCCGACATGTCCTAAACTAGGAGCAGGTTGGAAATCTTTATAGTGGTGAGGGCTTGGTTATTTTTCTGATACAGATTTCAATGTCCCCTGTGCACAGTTCTGTCTGTCTGTAGTTATCACTATGGGGAGCTGAGGAGCTTACAGTATACTGTTTATAGAGTACATTTATATTGCTTCGATAGTCTTCCTGGTCTTTCTCCACTAGCAGCCAGTAGTATACGACTTCTGCAACCAATCGGTAGACAATGCATAAGAGGTTGATTACCTATAGAGGTTTACGTTTTAAGACAACCTCTTTTCAGATCGAAGCCGAACAATGGTGATCAGCGGTAACATTATAACATGCTGGTCATCATCTTAGTTAGCATCGCTCTACTTTGGCTAATAATGGATGTCCAAATCCACTTTATGATGTCATAGAGGCCTAATTGCACATCTGAAAAAGGGGGCTATAAGTTTTTAATTTTTCCTTACTTTTTCCATCCTGTTAGTGCGTAGTTGGTGGACATATATAACAATCAGCTATTTAGTTCCCTGCCCTGGTTTGCATTTCACCCGACTTGACGGGGCTGTCAACCAGAAATTCCATTACAATCTCCTGACAGTTTAACATGCTGTAATATGCTCTATTTTATTGCGTATTATGCTGAAATACAGGACTGTAAAGAAAAAGTGAGCGACCAGTAACATGATGGATGGATATTATTAGAGACATCATGAACATTGCACGTAGAAGCCTGAAGGTCCAAACAGAGTATAGAATATTCTAGTGAAGCAATATTTATATGGTCACCAGAAGATAAAATTGAACTAAAGTCATTCACAGTACCGAGTAATAATATATGGAATAATATGTACTCTCCTATATGGTAACATATAAATGCTATTTGTGAAGTTGTGTTTTTTATTATACTATTTCCATGAGCAATAGTTGCTGGTGTCTTGAGAAATTCTCAAGTTCACATTCTGTACATTTTGTAGCTGCAAAACCATACTTGGCAACTTTCCTGAATCATCTTGGAGGCTCCCCAAAAAAAGGTGACCTCCCGGACTCTCTAAAGCTTTGTCAAATCTTCTGAGTGCCAAAGAATCCTCCAGGACCTCCCAGAGTTTATCCCCTAGTTGTACGAGTCATCAGACATAGTATAGTTGGGCAAATACAGAGGGTACCTGTCACAGGGAGCCGGCATCGCGCTCTTCCTTCACAGCGCCGCCGGCATCCCGCGCATATAGCGGAGCAAGGACGCAGTCGGCGTCCACGTCTCCATAGTGACCAGGGGGCGGAGAGGACCCGGCCATGCACGCCTCCTCTGCATGGTCGGCGTCATCCTTCCTCTAGACAACGAGCAGCAGGGGATCTGAGCGCCGATAATAATGAATCAGCGCTCAGCTGTATTATGTGCAATATGAGTCACGTGACTCACCTATAGGAGTTATTTAAACAGGCAGCCTGCTGGCCACAGGTTGCCTGTGATTGGTCTTGCTACTGTCACCAGCATATAGTTATATTGTGTACTCTGTGTGTTTAACCTCGGCTCTGTTTTTGACCTCGATCTTGTGACCTCCTTAATTTGACGTGACCTCTTGGCTTCTGATTTTGGATTGTATTGACCTTGTTGTTGTGTTTTTCCCTGTGTATCTGCGTGACTTCCTGGCTTTGACTTTTGCTTCCATGACTCTGTTCACGGTTTTTCCTCTTATCATCTTTAGGCCCCTGCACGTATATAAGCTAGGGACTGCCCCCAAGTTGTACACCGTCAGTTAGGACGAGTCGTGCAAGTAGGTAGGGATAGAGGTGTGGGTGGATTTCTGGGCTGCACTCTTCCCGTCCTTTCGTGACAGTACCATGATACAACCCAAGAAGAAGGGGAAGGAGATAAGATTATCACATGAAATAGAGAAATTTGGTTCTTTTCCAATTAGCACCTTTTACTCCACACATTTTCTTCCCGACAACACTGTAGTTCCCACCACCCCCATCTTTTCGGCAAATTATTGATAGTTCGGTGTCGCAACACCATGAGTTAGTGGAGTTGTATTTCACCCAAATTATGCGATTTTCTTGTCTTTTTGCACATTTTGAAGTTTTCGCACTACAGGTTTGTTAGTTTTTACATCACCGACTGTAAGTAAAACTTTGGGAATTCTGAATGGAATTAGAAAGAATATTCCTAATTTTGAAGCATTGGAACATGCCAAGTATGTGCAAAAGTCAAATCCGTCCTTATAAAGTATTTGGTCATTTTTAAATAGTTTTCACACTGGTCACTGACCCTTTAGAACAGGCTGCAGTTACTCTTTGGTCTATTTCACTTTTCAGCTTGTGCTGTGTACACTTTGGGCAGTGGCAGCAGTCATCTCATTATCGTGCTGTGAGGTATTGTTCAAGTAGATGTGACTGCTGAGGACTTTGACCATGGCTTTCACGGGATCAAGCCTCTTCTTAGTGATTTTTTTAATTTATTTTTAGGGCCACACGTTGGACCCTAGGAGTTGTTGGTTCCCAAGCTGGACAACCCCTTTAAAGTCCTCTATGGACATCAGATTTAACGTGTACCCTTAGATCTCTTCTGCTGATTTGCTACTGGTATGCGGCAAATTTGCAGGAAGATTGTCATTTAATGGGGCTAATCCTCTGCATTTCAATCTGAAATAAGTGACTTGCCTCTTAATTCTGCAGTGGATTTGTTTATTTATTTTTTATTGTACAACTGGAAATCTGTGTGAAGAATGTCTGTTGAATGTGAACAATGTTGCTGAAACACTATTTACAGGCGTGAGATGTGAATCATTATCAGATTTTATTCAAATTCAAGTGCAGAAGACGTGCCAAAAATCCAACATGAAATACATGTGTGAACATAGATTTGAATTCTATAGACAACTTTGGGGATGATTTTCAATTATTGCATTGTACTAATTTTGAGCTTAAAATCGTTTTTTCAATTGGTCTTTATTTTTATTTTTTTTTACAAATGTTCAGCCCCTTTCTTTGTACAGCACTGAGATTCTGTAGTAGCAAGCTGTCTATTTACAAGGTGTTCCATTAGGGAACTCAGTTGATGGCTCATGTGAAGCCTTACCTCATATTCATGACAGCTCATAAACACTCAATTTATCTAATTTCTTGTCTTACTGATAAGAATTTGGCTTAAAGAGGACCTGTCACAACAAAATGCAATGCGATCTGAAAGCATCATGTTATAGAGCAGGATAGGCTGAGCAAATTGATATATAGTTTTGTGGGAAAAGATTCAGTAAAACCTGTAATTTATACATTTATATATCTGCTTTTTCTACTTCCTGTGAACAGCTATCGGTACAGGGAGGAGGTGTTATCTGGGATTTATAGCATTGTGCGTATACGTTTGTATACAGAGATAGCTGTCAGTTTTGTGGTGACAGGTCCTCTTTAAATAAGTGTTTGTAAGCTGTCAAGGGTTCAGGGATAAGGACTATACATAGCTTCAAATGACGGCTTAAGGTGAAAGTAAGATGGGAACCTCTAGGATAAAATGTATCCCTTCTTGACAAAAAATGTTGATCGTTTTAACAAAGACCAATAAAAAAATTTTTTTTTACCTCAAAATGAGTAAAAGGCAATCATAAAAAAAATTGCCCACAAAGGTGTTTATAGCCTTTAAGTCCCACCTCCAAAACTGCTTTTGTAGAAAATTTGCATAAGTTCTACCTCTAAAAGGGACAGGTAAGCACAGTTATATTATCCATTAGGTATTTTTGCGTTTCGTAGAAAAGGAAAACATCTTTATCCATTTTAAGAGCTCAATCATCAGGCTTTTCATTGGATTTCATATAAAAAGTTAAAGAACAATTTTATTCAGATTTGCTTTTCAGCAGTAGAAATCTGCTAATAACAGCTCTTTACATCACCGCTGCTTGGGTATAGTAATCCTGGTAGGCCTCGCTGATCCCCCTCCATAGATTAGCGGTATGTGATCACGCAGCCCTCTGCCTTTTTTAATATTTCACATGCCCGTGATGCTAAATGGCAGAATTGTTCCGTCAATCACTTCGATAATTCTTCATGAAATGCACGCTGGTTTATTCTTCTTCTGCTATAAGAGTCTCCAGCAGCTAAGATTTCTGCTACTTACCGGGACTGAAGAATATAAAAATGCTAAATGCCTGCAATATAATGGAGCAAAGTAAAAAGGGATATAATTACAAGGTCCAGGCTCTCTGTATAGTTGAGGTCTGTGAGTCAGTACCACCCTTAAATTTTCTGTGTATTTCTTTTATCTTAAGTAGCATTTTGTCTCAATAAAGTAATAACCGATGGACAAAGCCTAAAGGTAAAGCTGCCAACTATACGCGGTGTGGGGGGGGGAGTGAACATTTTGTGACAATCAGATGTGTAACTAGGAATTTGCAAATGTAGCAGAGCTGAATTCGCAGGGTAAGCTTTCAGGCTTGCCTTTTTCAGGTAATGAAAATTGCACATGAACAACTAAGAGCATCAGCGACTGGTAAATCTGTATGGGTCTTGCTCAATGGCTTCTGTAACTATAAACAAGCCCTAAACATAGGAAACACAAAAAGAAAACAAATTGGTGTCGCCCATGAGAACCAATCAGGAACTTGCTTACATTTTCCTTCATGGGATTAGTTGCAGTGTTGCTAAAGCTCCACCCACGAGGAACCAAAAACCACAATATGGTAGATTAAGTGTACCTCCAGTTGCAAAATCCCTTCTGGGATACCAAAGAGACATGCTAGTGGTCCCCCTGGTTTGGCGTCCATGTGTTATGACCCTGATAGTTGGAGTAAACAGACTGGGTCTCTCTTGGCTTCATTCAAGAGTGCTAGAGATGGGCCATACACTTGCATTGCAGTCTATGGTTTGCTGTCACCTCTTCTGAATGACGCCAGTGGAAACCAAAGGAGTACAGCTCTATTCGGGGCACTCCATTTTCTCTCGTTTTAGATTTGGGTTGGTGTTGCAGTCCACAGCCCCCTACCAATAAGATTGTATAATACAGTCCTGATGAAAAGTTTAAGACCACTTGAAAAATGGCAAAAAATCATATTTAGCATGGCTGGATCCTAACAAGGTTTCAAGTAGAGATTCAACATGCAACAAGAAAAAATGGGAGTGAGAAAAAACATTTTTTGAGCATTCAATTTAATGAAAACAACGAATAAACTGAAACAGGCTGTTTTTCAGCTGATCAAAATTTTAGGACCACATGCCTTTAAAAGGCCAAATCTGTGCAAACATGTGGATTCATTGTCATTTTCTGTCAGGTAGTCACACGTTGTGATGGCAAAGGCAAAAAAACTCTCCCTTTTTGAACGTGGTCGGGTTGTTGAACTGCATAAGCAGGGTCTCTCACAGCGCGCCATGGCTGCTGAGGTGGGACGCAGTAAGACAGTCATTTGGAATTTCTTAAATTCTTAAATGATCCTGAGGGTTATGGAACAAAAAAGTCAAGTGGAAGACCCAAAAACATTTCATCAGCACTGAGCCGGAAGATCTAATTGGCTGTCTGTCAAGACACTGGACGATCCTCGACCCAAATTAAGGCTCTTACTGGTGCTGACTGCAGCCCCATAACCATCAGACGGCATCTGAGACTGAAGGGCTTCAAAAACAAAAAACGTCTTCAAAGACCTCGTCTCTTTGAACGCCACAGAACTGCTAGTTTGGACTTTGCAAGAGAGCACCAAACATGGGACATTTAAAGGTGGAAGAAAGTTTTATTCTCTGATGAGAAAAAATGTAACCTTGATGGTCCTGATGGTTTCCAACGTTACTGGCATGACAAGCAGATCCCACCTGAGATGTTTTCTACACGTCACAGTGGAGGGGGCGCCATAATGGTCTGGGGTGCTTTTTCCTTCAGTAGAACAATGGAGCTTCAGGAAGTGCAGGGGCGTCAAACGGCCGCTGGCTATGTCCAGATGTTGCAGAGAGCATTCCTCATGACTGAGGGCCCTCTTCTGTGTGGTAACGACTGGGTTTTTCAACAGGACAACGCTACAGTACACAATGCCCGCAGGACAAGGGAC
Source organism: Bufo gargarizans (assembly GCF_014858855.1). Classification (NCBI taxonomy): domain Eukaryota; kingdom Metazoa; phylum Chordata; class Amphibia; order Anura; family Bufonidae; genus Bufo; species Bufo gargarizans. The sequence continues at coordinate 216,370 of NW_025334420.1, forward strand.
TTCTTCCAGGAGAATAACATCACTCTTTTGGCCCATCCTGCGTGTTCCCCTGATCTAAATCCAATTGAGAACCTTTGGGGATGGATGGCAAGGGAAGTTTACAAAAATTGACAACAGTTCCAGACAGTAGTGCGGCCGTCTTTACCACTTGGAGAAATGTTCCCACTCACCTCATGGAAACGCTTGCCTCAAGCATGCCAAAACGAATTTTTGAAGTGATAAACAATAACGGCGGAGCTACTCATTGCTGAGTTCATGTTTGGAGGTTGGATTTCTGTTTTAGGGGGGTTTTAGTTTTTTTTGGGAGGTGTGGTCCTAAGTTTTTGATCAGCTGAAAAACAGCCTGTTTGAGTTTATTTGTTGTTTTCATTAAATTGAATGCTCCAAAAATGTTTTGTCTCACTCCCATTTCTTCTTGTTGCATGTTGAAGCTTCACTTGGATGTTGAAGCTCTACTTGGAACCTTGTTAAGATCCAGCCATGCTAAATATGATTTTTTTCCATTTTTCAAGTGGTCTTAAACTTTTGATCAGGACTGTATGTTAGTAGGTTTGAAATCGGTACAGTTCTCTTAATAGAAAATCGTGCTATCTAAGGGATCACAGGGATCAGCAACCTTTGGCACTCTAACTATGGTGAAACTACAGCCCCTAGTATGCTCCATTCGCTTAGATGGGAGTCTTGAGAACTACCAAGCAAGTGTGCATGCTTGGAGTTGTAGTATATACATATGGACATACTTTGTGCACAAAGCAAGCATTAAACACATGATACCCAGGCATGATGAATATAGGCTCCACCCACATGGCATAGTAAGCCACCCCCACTTATTATATAAACCACGCCTCAGTTTTTCATGGGGAGGGACAAAAAGATCATCAACCTTTTTTACTTATCAACCTAGCAGTACGCCTTAATTACTGCTTTCTAGCTGTGATGCCCCCCCCCCTTCCTCTCTGTATGGGAGCACATAGTCCCGCCATATAGCACCCATGTAATATGTCATGTGATGGACGAAACGAAACCTTAACCATAGTGCAATAGGCTACTATAACAGTGGGTGCTGTATCATATATGTGTCTATACTATGACAGGGAGCTAGGAAGCTGAGATACAGGCTGCTGCTTGGCAGAGGTTGGCTGTTTTTGGTGGTCACTGGCGAATTTCATTCCCTAGTAACAAAATGAGAGCTCGAGGAAACATACATTTTTTTAACCATATTCAAGGGGAAAAAATTATCAGCATTAGCCAGGTCCCTAGAGTAAGGACCAAACAGCGCCCCATATCTCAGCTACACACACAGGCATCCTGGTGCACAAAGCAGAGGGATCTTTTGTGTGGTTTATGCAAATTTTATAGGTTCTGTAGAACGTTTCTGGTTGCCGCCTGTAGCTCCTCTACTGAACCATTTAATTCATTAGCACTTACCACATTAATAACAGTAATGGGAACGTCTCTCGCCGCGCGCGGTCTTGAGTCAGAACCGCACAACACATGTCATAACAATCCTCTTGTCAAGAAACAATAAAATCTACTTGTAGCTATTATGTTTAATCAGGGGAAAAAAATCCTTCTAAAAAATGCAAATTATTTCTAAAGCTGGGTTTCTAGTAAATGGAAAATTGAGTAAAATAAAAAATAAAAAATACTGAACATAAATTATGAGCTAATTAACATTTCCATGGCAATTCTGGCTTCCAGCGGCTTACCCAGCTAATTAGCCCATGACTAATAATCAGATTTTAAAATTTTAGCGATGAGCCTTAATTTCAGGTCGGTTTGTAGGGACGTATGAATAGCTTCTTCCTCTGATGTGGCGGTGACCCGGAGCCTGCAGTGATGTTAATCTCCCTGCGGTGCGAAGTCTTCGACAACAGATGTCTGACTGACTCCGTGTGATGGTATTTCAATAATTAATTCTTACTTATAGAAGGAAAATCTCTTTGTGGTTAAACATTATTTAACAGGCTCATTTAACATCCTGTAAGCCCCACCCTGAGAACGCCACCCAATCCGCGCAGGACTGCACACTTTTAGGCATGGCTTACATAAATTTTGAGACACAGTCAAATCTAGCCCCATGCCACTTCGTCTACTGACAATTCTCCTTATTTTTCTCTGGACAACCTCATAATCAGTCCTCGAAGAAAGCAAGTAGGGGACAAAGTCACGAAGCGCTTTGATAGCACCTCTTCTACACTGTTCTAACAATCAGTGAGAGGCACATTGTTTGGCTATTGATGGCATATCCTACAGTATGCTAAGACAACCGGTCTAGGTTGGGTGGCCACTTTCATGACCACAAAAAGGAGGACATCCTAGGCCACATCTTTCCCAGTTAAGCCATGCCCACTAACCCTGTTAAGCCGTTCCCCCTCCCGCAGTAACGGTGTCAGCGAGAGAAAAGAGGAGGTGGAGCGACTATCACTCATGTGCTGTTTCTTTTCCCAACTTCTCGATAACATAGAGATCCCGGAGAGGACTCTTCAGTTTACTGAAAGGTGGAGAGGGATTAGAGTAGATCATCTGACATCTTGACTTGTCCTGGCTGCAGAGCCCTTCCCTTACAGAAAGTTTCTCGTGCTTAATCAGTCACGACATCCCATTCTGTGGATGCTGATTGTGATGAAGCAGCTTTTCACTCATCGCTGGGTTGGCTCAGCAGCGACTGAATAGCTTACAATACATCAGTCTGGGCTTCTAGTGACTGTCTGAGACCAGGGGCCACAGAAAAAGAAGACTCCTAGGCATCCTTCCAGGCCTTACTGTGGACACAGGACAGGAAGCCGGACTGTCCAGCCTAAAACATCTGGCCAGCCTATGTCATGGTCAGGATGTGTCATCAATTTGTAATTGGTGGATCCCACTCAAAGCACCCTCGATGATCAACTAATGGAAGGGGCTGCTGCACTCATGTGAGTGCTGGGGCCTCTTCTTGGTCTGTGACATCACATACATCAGTCCCGTGGTCTTTCTACAGCTCAGTCCCAATCAGTTGAATAGGATTCATACTGCGCTGTGCTTGGTATACTATGACGAAGGCATAGCTCTTATCTGAGCACTGCAGTTCCTTCAAACAGCTGATCAGCGGACAGGGGTGAACTAGCTACAAGCCCTACAGAGAAATTTCCCAGTGGGCCAATGCCCAGGGGGCCACTTGAGCCCTCCTCAGACTGCCAGCTGGGTACATAATGATCTGATGCTCTAAGCCAGGGATGGCCAACCTGCGGCTCTCCAGCTGTTGTAAAACTACAACTTCTAACATGCCCTGCTGTAGGCTGATAGCTGAAGACAAGTCTTGGCATGCTGGGAGTTGTAGTTTTGCAATAGCTGGAGTGCCTCGAGTTGGCCATTCCTGCTCTAAGCATTAATTAATGCTAGGAGCATTAGTACTTATGCACCTGGCCGGAGGCAGCAGGTGGCCTCCTGAACTCAACTGTATCATTGTCCTCAGGACATTGATACAGTTGAATACTGTTGTGCGGGCGGCAGTATTTTGTAATGCACTGTGGTATTTGCTTTTGCTGGGGCAGTATTTGCGTCTGTTGGGGTGGTATTTTGTTCTGCACCGTAGTATTTGCTTCTGTTGGGGAGGTATTTTCTGCTGCACTACGGTATTGCAAGTTCCCAGTCCGCCCTTGTGGGTGTCCCCACTTGTAAAAATAGGTCGACCAGTATGTAATTCCCCATGATGTCGTGAACTCCTGTATTCGTAACGAATAAAGACACTCCTGCTACCACACAAACGAGCTTTGCATGATAATTCATCGAGTGGTCTTAATAACTCGTATAATTGCCGTCTGCTATGCCAAGAAAAGATAATACACAAAAACACGCTGAACAATTATTCTTTATCAGGTCGTTCAGTTGCAGAACTGCGGCCTCCAAGAGCAATCACCTTTTTTTTTCCAGGGCATTAACAAGCCTCTTCCTGGTTGTTTACGGCCCTCTCTCTTTTAATTCATCACATGTAAACTAACTATTGTACAACTCCCACGGCATGGATTTGCTTTTATACACCGCAAACCAGATCACATTCATACCGTGGAGGCTATTATTCCTTGGCTGATAGCGGGGGGAAATACAGCATTGTGCGGCGCATTTTAGTACACAAAACCTAAATTGGCTGCAGCTTTATTCTCCTGCACTAATATCTCATCTGCTGGTGTTTCTCTGCCAAGAACATTAAGGCTTATATGAAGTTAGCACAAGGAGTCTTGTACTACAGTGGAGACGACTGATACATTCCGGTGCAAGGAGCTGTGAGATATGGCACATTCGGAGCGCGGCTCAGGAGACTTTTCCATCTTAATACCGTTAAAGCTTAAAGGAAAACTCCAGTCAAAGGGAAAATCCTCTTTCACACGTGTGCTCCTTATCTGCATAATGCAATGGCTTTGTGCTGTCTGAGTTTATTGTTAGGGTAAGTTCACATTGCCGTTAAATAGATCCAGGAGGTTGCTTCGGCAGAGAACAGACTGACACAGTTCACCGGATCTGGCCTAGCTGTGCACCGTCAGACCCCATTGACTATAATGGGATCACGCAGGGATCTGGGCGCTTTCCGCATAATTACAAGTTTTCAACCAGACCAAAAACGTTGCATGCAAAGGTTTTTGTCCAGCCAAACAACGGCATGATCCTCTCTGGATCCCATTAAAGTCAACGGGCAAGGCCAGATCTAGTGAACTCCAGCAGGCTATTCACTGCCAGAGCAGCCTGCCGGATCCATTTTACCCAAGTGTGATCTTACCCTTATGGTATAGTTTGTACATTGTAGCTGTAGGTATGCATATGTGTCAGACTCCACCTCCTTAAGTTACCGTATTTTCTTTTCTATCATCAGGCATCATTTGGATGAGAGTTGTGCAGCAGAATTTAAGGGGTTTTCTGGGAGCCAGTGTGACCCAGGAACCCACCTTACTTAATCTAAACTTGCAAGAAAAAGAAAGTATCCAATATATTTATTGTCTGTTCACATGACGCGTCTCTCTTCGGAAATCCTACATCTTGCAACCCAAGACAGGGGAGGTGCGGTAGATGGGGCCAGAATTATTCCCTAGCGCATGCGCATGATATTATGTCCACCTCATCTGCGCATTCACCAGGGAGACAAATAGTTATGGCCCTGTCAAAGGCACTTTACCCATCCTGGACCGTGGACATGACATGCCCGTCCATAGACCAGACCAGAAACCTGGTATTGAGACTGAAGGACTTGACATTGACGGATGCAGGATTTACAAAGATTCAGATTGGAGAGGTGTTAGCCTCAGGTCCCAAAGAAGGATGTTACAATACTAAAGTGATATAAAGCAACAATGAAGTAACCTAATGCCTGCTCATCTCTGGGATCCAATAGGGGTCAGCATCAACAAAGCTGAATTAGAGCATGGGCAAAAGGAGAGCAAATGCCAGTTAGCAATCTCCATCCACCATCTCCACTTCATCTTAAAGTTCCTCCAAAATGCAGGTCACATTACAGCAACAAAAGCTCTGTGATTGTGGAAGGCTTGAGGAGAACATGTCTGGATTTTATGTTTTATAATGACAAATAAATAGATAATTTTGGCCAGAATTCCTGCAGTGACAGTAAATGGGAACACTGTAAAGTCTAGTAAAATGAAAGACGTAAAATCTCTATTGCATCTCATTTTTTGCAGAATCCATTCTCACTGTAAAACACAGATGAAATTATTGGCTTATAGGGAGCCCCAAATTATTTATTGCTCCAATGTACTTCAAATAAAAAATGGGCAGATATGCAAATAGTCTTCATGAAAGATCTTACAGTTCCTATGCAGACTTATGTGTCTCCATGGCTACAGACTACAAACAAACTCTTTGTAGTCTGTTCCTGAACATGCAGTACAGTACCATCCAGTTGTCCTCTACTTTTGCCAACTTCCAAAATATAAAGTAAGGGGCAAAAAGAAGGGAGCATAATGATTTTTTTCATAATGATTTTTTTTACCTAAAGTTAGGGTTAGCATAACATTTAAGGTGGTGTCCTATAAGGGAAACCTGTTTCCATAAGTGCTATTTGCAAAAACATTCAACTGAGCTTGAGTTGCTTTGGCCAAATGTCCCCTATTACTATGCTGATTCTTCTTAATTGAATAGATAGATGGTGAAGAAATGATACCAGCAAAGTCAGTTCCAACCTGTCCAGTCCATGTTTCCTTTAGAACAGGCATAGGGACAATGACATTGAGACTCTGTTCATACCATGTTTGTGGTTCATGCAAAACATCTCCCAATGTATACGGTGAATGTATGGTTTTGACTTATACAATAATAGATATGTTGCCCATTTCCTTCAATTGTAAAGATGCTAGGATCCCGTATTTAAAAAAGCATTGACTATATTTGGCATGTGTCTGGACCAGTTGGGATTTACAATATACCCAACCATAAGGGAAAATAAGGTCTGAGCAAGAGTAAGTTTTTGGCAGATGAAATATTAGTGGGTTTTGTGAACCACAATCTGATGTTTATAGTGTATTAGCCATAATTTGCCTCACAAATCTTAAAAAGTTTGGCTTAATTATCACCGGGATAAGATATAATGTATGATCTCTGGGACCCTGACCCCTGGACACCCCACCGATCATTTGCACTGTTATTGCGTTATATTTGCACTGCACTATGTATAAGGTAATGCACAGCCAGCTTATACTGAGAGACTTTGGGACTTTCCAGCCTGTGCACTGAGAAGTTAGTAATCTTCCACATTTACCATAAGGGATTATGCAGAGCTAAGTTTAGAGGGAAAAAACAAATACAATGGACTTTTGACCATCTTGTTGAGCTTTGTCAGATGGTTGTTTGTATCTGGAAACTGTTTAGTCACTCTATTGACTTTAGTACAACCACTTAAAAGATACCTTTTTATGAGAGTTATGGATCATAAAATTATATGCAGAGTCATATACTGCACCATTTTTTTCACCACCATTTGTGGGCAGCCTACTCCCTTTGCATGTGTTGTTTATGTCTGGAAACTGCTTAGTCACTCCCATTGACTTGTATTGATGCACAACACATGTCTATGGCAGCCGTAAACTGCAGCATTGTTTCTGTTAGGGTGTACTTCTCCAGCTTCACCTCTCACACTAGAAGGTTCTGGATCAGTTAGAAACGGCATAAAAATACAGCAAACACCCGGTGATGCTAGAGCTGTGTCTCTCACCGGGTTGGCAGATCGAGCGGAGGCACGCCTGCGGGGTGAGGTGTTTGCCCTTTAAAGCACGGCACATAGGCGGCTGCTTCGCCGCCCCCATAGTGCCATGGTTTACATCAGAGCCACACAATATGCCGACTCTCAACCTAGAGACCGTGCGGCAGGCTTAAGTTTCTGGTGCTAATTCTAGGTAAATGCTCCTGAAGAAGTGCGCCAATAGAGTCCATAGAAACCCGTTGAGCCTTCTACGGTAGTCACTAATTCCAATTAGCGCTGATGGTTGTCTATGAGCCACATCAGATGTCCACCACACTGACTTTAGTGAAGCACCTATAATGAGTTGCCCTCAGTGGATAGCATAGTGCACACCCATCCTCAGGGTGACTTCTCTGTATCCAGCTGTAACATTGTGGCTTTTGTTAAGCCTGACACTGGACACCGTGTTCTGGATCAGAGGTTTGACTCCACTGGAGGTTTTGTTATAGTGGCGCAACACACAGTAGGTACCACATACTTGCCCTATGAGATGTTTACCCCTGACATGTGGGTCGATACAAGTTAGAGGACTGTGTTCAGCTGACTGATATCCAAATCATAGGTGTATAGTGCCAGATTGGTGCTACACCCACACAGTCTTAGTGAATCACACACCTCCTCCTTCTGACCGCAGAGCAAGCCTAATATATATTACGTTTTTAGGTCATACGCCCTTTTCGTGTGTTTTTAAAACAGATGATTAATCAAACTATGTTTTTTGTGTTTTATAACGTCACAATTTTTTTTTTTATGTATTAATATCCTCGACGTATACATTCTCACCAATATTTTTCCTCTTGTGCTTTATATGTATGCTAGGAGAAATAATACAAACCCATGATACCTAGATTCTAGCTCTACAGATAATAATATGGTGCACTTTTACTTCTCAACCTTCCCTTGTGAAATGAGCAATGGGACTATAGCAGTAGAGATGTTGGTTATTTTTAGGGTTGTTCCTCTGAGACCGAGGTCACAGAGCAGGGCTTTGTGTGTTTGCAATGAAATGAGAGTATTTGCTCCGTGTTTGTGTTCCTATAGCCAGGATATCCAGATGAGAACCATAGGATACACATCGTATGGTCCTCACTATTATGCTGGTTGCCTCAGTAACTGTACAGGCATCACTAGTGGTCCAACTGGGAGCACAGATAAAAGACTTTAAGCCTGAAGACATGGCTGCAGGATGCAGATTAAAAGTGAATGAATGACATCCTTGCTCTTTTGATGTATTCACAGAAGCTCACAACACAATTTGCATTTTGGAAGATGATTGTTTAGTTACACCCTAGTGCAGAGTAATAAATCACACAAAAAAAGTGAAAAGGATAGAAAAATGAATAAGTATATTAATATATGAGACATTGTGCTGGATGGATGCAAGTCATGTCCCTTCTGAGCTCATGCATCAGATTTCCTATGGTTTTGAATATATGGATCAGACATGGTTGGATTAAAAAGGGACATTTTCCTGAGGCCATCCTCAGCTTTCACGTCATTTAGCTCCTCATGGAGTACTTGCTCTTTACTCTTTCACTGACTGGTCATCTCGAAATGTAAATCACTGCGGGAGATTGCGTCAGAGATAGAGTGGAGACCTAATATGACACTATTTTATAGGCAGTGTATGACAGTATCATATCTGCATTGAATGGTACTGTTCCCCAAGTGAAAGAAAGCAGAGCCACGCTCTGCATAGTAGACACAGGTCTTCTCCTGGGACAAGGTAAAACATCTGCATATGGTGGCATCAACATTAAAATCATTGCCATAAGGCAATCTAAAACCGGCCATACATTAGATTATTGTCAGCCAAATCAGTTTCTTACTCCCCTTCCGCCATTCAGAATATATAAATGCTGAGACGAGCCAATTATACATGTGTATGGGATAATCGCTTAAATGTTATTGTTTTGCTATACATGTTCTAACTTCTGTCCATGTATCAGAACTCATCGTGCTGTGGTTATACTGTATGCATAAGACTAGATTATATCGTGGGCCAAAGGGGCATTGTTCTTGGGCTTCCACCATTGATGAGGCTTCTACTATTGATGAGGCTTCTACCATTAATGGAGCTTCCACCATTAATGGGTCTTCCACCACTGATGTAGCTTCCACCATTGATGGAGCTTCTATCATTGATGAGCCTTCCACCATTTCCACTATTTATGGAGTTTCCATCATTGATAGGTCTTCTACCATTGATGTGTCTTCCACCACTGATGGAGCTTCCACCATTGATGGGGCTTCCACCATTGATTTGGCTTCCACCATTGATGAGGCTTCCACCATTCACGTGACTTCCATCATTGATGGGACTTTCACCATTGATGGGATTTCCTCCATTGATGAGGCTTCCACTGTTGATGGAGCTTTGACCATTGATGGGGCTTCCACCATAGATGGGGGTTCTACCATTCATTTAGCTTCTACCATTGATGGGATTTCCATTGATGAGGCTTCCACTGTTGATGGAGCTTCCACCATTCATGTAACTTCCACCGTTGATGGGTCTTCCCCAATTAATGGGATTTCCACCATTGATGAGGCTTCCACCATTGATGGGGCTTCTACCGTTCATGTGGCTTCCATCATTGATGTGTCTTAAAACATTGATGGGTCTTCCACAATTTATGTGCCTTCTACCATTGATGGGTCTTCCACCAGTCTGCCTCTGTTATGCGGGGCTTGCTCTTTTCTATTTTGCCCAGAATATTTGGGCCAAGAGGTAGCCTGTAATACTGCAAAGACCAAACAGTCGTCTGTTCTAAACTCATGTATTTAATTGCAGTCCAAAAACCGAAATAGAGAAATACATTTCGATTCAGATGAAGTTTTTGCCCCCGCTGTTTAAGCGGAAATCACTATCCACATAATCAGAATCTGTCTCTTGCATTTTGACCTAGATAGACACCATTTTCCTGCTTTGCTACTTGGTACAGAGAGAAAGAATATATTATTTTTAGAGACAGTGTATGCACCTGACCTAGTCTCAGGTATGAGAACGTTTCATGCTATTTTTGAGAAAAAGTTTTGTTGAGTTCTGAAAAGTATTGTTAATACAGAAGAGAGGAATGTGAGCCATGAAAAATTAAACTCCTCGTATTATCTGCCGCAATCTATTGTGTGCTCGGCCATCATTAAACGTGCACACAGGGTAATTTACTATTAGCTGTGTGGGGAAATTGCAGTCACTAATGATGCGTGAGCTCTCCTATCTCCATTAGTGCACACCATGATGTTACCTGATGCAATCAGCCGATCTCAGGTTTGTCATTTGCACTCATGGATACCTGTCACTCTTGAGACAATTCACTTAGTAAATTGCACTTTAAAATGACTAATTAAAGGGCTTGTCTAATTTATTAGTTGATAGCAATGAGGTTCCCATTCAGGATGCTCATTCTCTGGTCAGAGAGTGGCTACATTCAGCATTTCTCTCTGGAGGACCTGGCACGTCCGGACAGCCCATTGATTTCAGTGAATGCTGTGTAATGCTTCATTTCTCCTGTGGTGGCGCTGCAGGAGTATTCAACATTTGCTGCCAATTTTTTTTCACAACCTTTCTTTTTGGGCAGCCTACCCTCTTTGCATGAGTTGGGTTATTTCAACATCCATATCCTCTCCTAACCATCCCCAAAGCCTGACATCAGTAGTGCTGAGGGAAAGGTGGCTTCAATAGGTCCATAGCTTGTCTATATACTAGATCCACCATTGACTATACATCTATTCCCAATCTTCTCCTGGATAATTTAGTCATCGTTCCAACGAGATGCCCTTAAACCTGATATATATCTTCTTCAAGCCCATGGGTCCCATTACAAAATCTGTATCAGGACCCTCTACAAATCTTTTTTTTATAATACTGTTGTCTTCATAGCCTTTGTTCCCCCTTAGGGACTAGGACCCAGAGCCCCTGCTACCTCTGCATCTCCTATGACTCTGCCCCTGTGTGGGTAGATTAATCCAGCACCGAAAGACATACTAATTTAGATTTTTGCTCTTGTCCCCTCCCTTTTAGACTGCCCCCTAGGATCTCTCACACTCTTTGGATCAATGGTTTAACTGGCTTAATACAGTTATAAATATGAGGAACATCTACATGACATTCGATCGGGACTTATGGTATGATAAATGAAGCTGTTATATTGATTGCTATGGTATCTCTTGCCTTGCGTTGTTTTTCTCCTACCCGCTTGGGTGTGCTGAGTCACATCTCATTGGATTTTTTGATTTATTTTAAAACTTTAATTGTTCATTCCCGTAACAGAGGACACCAGGTCAAAGCATGTTCATTAAGACGAGCTTGCATATTAGATGAAATCCTTCCAGGAAGCTGGATATACGAGAGGCATTTCAGTGTAGCCTCTAGATAGTAATGTGGACACAGGGTTAGATAAAGTAGAATGTATACAACGGGAATTGCCTAGAGCGATGCTCCAGCACAGCCATTATTTGCATAGAATCATGGCACTAATCAGCTCTGTGCTAAATAAAAATATGAAAATCTAGGTAGACATACGGCAAGCGGAGAACAGCAGCGAGTGGGATTGGGAAGATGCTTTTTATGTATGAACTTACATCATTGCCCATGATTTGCTCATAATTGTCTCTAGCTCGCAAAAGTTTAAGAGAATTTCCCACACAATACATTTTGTGATTGGTGAGGGATCCATGATTGTTAAATCCTCTGTTTACACCTAAAGCAGCTTCCAATGATCAGTGGTTCCTCCCCTACTTACACTGAAAACAGCTTCCATTAATTAGTGGTACCTCCCCCACAAAGAAGCTTTTAATAATTAGTGTTACCCCCTTGCTTCCATTGAAAGCAGCTTCCATTGATCAGTGTTACCTCCCCCGCTTCCACTGACGGCTGCTTCCATTAATCAGTGGACCCTCCTCGTTTCCAATGAAAGCAACTTCCATTAATTAGTGGAACCCCCCTTGCTTCCATTGAAAGCATCTTCCATTGATAAGTGGTACTGCCCCTGCTTACATTGAAAGATGCTTCTATTGATCAGTGGAACCTCCCCTGCTTCCATTGAGAGAAGCTTGTATTGATCAGTGGTATCACCCCCACTTACATTGAAAGCAGCTTCCATTAATCAGCGATACCCCCCCCCCCCCCCCCATCCCGCTTCCACTAAAGGCAGCTTCTATTAATCAGTGAACTGTCCTTCCTTAGATTGAAAGCAATTTCCATTGATTAGCGGTGCCTTGATCAATGGTAGCTCCCCTCTTACATTGAAAGACACTTTTATTGATCAGTGGCTTACATTGAAAGCAGCCTCCATTGATCAGTGGTACCTCCCCTGCTTACATTGTCAGTGGGACCTCCCCTGCTTACATTGTCAGTGGGACCTCCCCTGCTTACATTGTCAGTGGGACCTCCCCTGCTTACATTGTCAGTGGGACCTCCCCTGCTTACATTGTCAGTGGGACCTCCCCTGCTTACATTGTCAGTGGTACCTCCTTGTTTCCACTGAAAACAGCTTCCATTAATTATTGGTACCTCCCCTGCTTATATTGAAAGCAGTTTCCATTGATCAGATTCCATTGAAAACAGTGACTGGAAAGTTCTATAAATCAGTGTATCGAATTGCTCAAGCTGTCTTCTATTTTATGATATCCATTAATGGGGCGACAAAAATGTACTGACAAGCCCCCTTTAAAATGTAAACGAAGATTTAAAGGGGTATTCCGGTTGGTACAAGTTATCCCCTATCCACAGATCGGTGGGGGTCGAGCTTGCACACTGCCTCTCCCTTCATCTCCACGGGAGTTCCAGAGACATCGAATTACAGAGATCATAGAGATAAATGGAGCAGCAGTTCCCCATTTTCATGATCCATGGGGGTACCAAGGATAGCCACACCCGTCAATCTAATAGTTATCCCTTACCCTGTGGCTAGGGGACAACCTGTAACAATTGGAATACCCCTTTAAATAAAATTAATAGCTTATCCTTCAGACAGATGACAGAGCTGGTGACGAGTATACACATTTGATTAATGTTAGGTGGGTGTCCCAACTCTTCCCTAAGATGTCAAGCGGAAAGAGGGGTCAGACATGGTTGATTTCAACATGCCTAATCTTCTCAAAGGAGATTAGGCTGCTACCAGACGTATCTGACAGTGGCTTATTTCCCTCTCCTTACTGAGAACACTTTCATTCTCAGCCGATATAAGCATGCATGTGAATGGGTGAGTCTGAAGGAATATCTTTCGGCTGAACATGCGATTATCTAAAATGTATGGCCAGCTATGGTATATATGTCCTATATTGTTAGGACCCATCTGCAGAATTACTGGAGATACTTAGTGGAAATGCCCCACAACTAGTTCTAAACCCAAGATTTTTCCAGAAGAGATGGCCGTTGGTTTGCTTTGCATTGTTTTTCTTTAAAAGCGTCTGCCCACTTTAGACAATTCATTTTTGCTAGGAGGACCTATACAATGTCCTACAACTGACACTTCCTATGATCAGCTGTGATCGCTGGGTGAATTTAGCCGCAAGTTTTAAATTTCCCTGCAGCGCCACCACAGGGGAAATCATGGATTGCATGGTTTCCTGGACTATCATTGTAATGCAAGGAAGTGCCAGGTCCTCCATAGAGAGAAGCACTTTTTAGCTGTTTTCCTCTCCAGCTAGATCTCAAAGGAGGATGCCCATTTTTTAGCTCAAAAATTCCCTAGTAGAATATCTGAAAGTAGATTTTAATGTGTGATCAGCAGCTTTGTCAGGTCAGTTAATATCCCACAAGCACCGTAACAACCTTGAGTAGTAAAACTTCATATCTGAGGTATGCCGGGGACTTCTGTGTGGTTCGGGATTTGAAACTTATGATTGAATTTTGATTGGATTAATTTAAACTCAATTAATTAATTGATGTAAAATGCTTGCCTGATATCAATTAATTAACAGAGTCAAGGTTAATTCAGTCATACAGAGAACAGGAAGCCCCCAAACAAGCAGGAGGACTCAATGTAAGACATGAGAGAATCAGAGATATGCATTAATAGCAATTATACAGAGTATTAATATATCCATAAGTTATTGGGACCTCTCCACTCTCCCGACATGTCTGTTCTTGTAACTACTTGCATTCCCCATGTAATACAAATTCTGGAGCATCTATTCTTATATAATGCCAAAGGTTTGTGTATAAGGGTCCAATTGGGTGTTACCAGTTGTGGGTGTGTCCCTGCACAGCCTGGCACTGATTGGATAATTTCAGACTGTGCAGGGACACCCCCCAAATAGTAACACTCATAAATAGTGTTAAGCAAATCGGAAGTAGACTTCGATCCGAAATTCAGGGAAAATTTGATTTGCTGCAGCGCCAAATTTCCTTGTGCTTCGGGGTAGCGAATCGATTTACCCTGAATGGCGGTAAAAAAAATAAAAAAATCATACTTGCCTAATCCATTTGATCGCAATGAGCCAACCGCTGCCATCTTGATTAAAGATCTCACACGAAATCCAGTGCGGGGTGATGTATGACGTCACCATGTTGGCCGACGTGATGACGTCATCATCGGCCGAGGAAGATTTCATGCTAGATCTTCAATCAAGATAGCGGCGGCCCGCTTGTTGCGATGATTTCATTCATATATTTTTTTATTTTACACTGTGCTATTACTGTCAGATGCCACGATCAGCGATGAAAACGGCATCTGAGGGATACAATGACGGGGAGCGCTGCAATCGCCGCTCCCTGTCTTTGCACCCACTACTTACAAAGAAATGCGGTTCAAATCGAATTTTCATATACTTCGCTCATCACTAGTCATAAACTTCTAGCAAGAATAATGGAGAAATGGCACAACATTGAGTCGTAAGAATCAAGCAGATGTACATGGGTTCTGGTGTCTCGGAAGGTCCAGAGGCTCTTCTGCCATATAAAAAGACACCAGTATCATAAAAGATGGAGGACCCTTACAGACTTTGCATGGAGATCCAGAAGCTTCAAGTTACGCATCTGATCAAAGGCCACTGAGCATAAGGGAAGCAATGGCATTACTGTAGAAAAATATCCGGTAGTCAAAGTTTAACTCGAAGTGAAAGTGGAGGGGATCAACGAAAATGAGAATGAGCAGCCAGCCGACCCCTTCTGTGTCCATCTGCCTTCTTTGACATCATCAGTCCCAGAGGAAATCAGGAGACACCAACAGGTAGAGTGGCTGGCACTGTGATGGCGAAATGTTTGTGGGTAAAGTAAAAACGAAATATGCCTTGGCTGTAATAGTAAAGTGCTTGTGGCATTGTAAGGAAGTATGTCAGCCACTGTAAAGTGAAATGTGAGTGCCACTGTGAGGGGGAACTGTAAAGATGAAATGTGACTGGTACTGTAAGGGGGGAACTGTAAGTGTGAAATGTGACTGGTACTGTAAGGGGGAACTGTAAGGGTGAAATGTGACTGGCACTGTAAAGAAGGAACTGTAAGGGTGAAATGTGACTGGCACTGTAAAGGAGGAACTGTAAGGGTGAAATGTGACTGGCACTGTAAAGTAGGAACTGTAAGGGTGAAATGTGACTGGCACTGTAAAGGAGGAACTGTAAGGGTGAAATGTGACTGGCACTGCAAAGGAGGAACTGTAAGGGTGAAATGTGACTGGCACTGTAATGGGGGGACTGTAAGGGTGAAATGTGACTGGCACATAAAAGGGGAAACAGTCAGGTAAAATGTGACTGATACTGTAAAGGAGAAACTGTAAGGGTGAAATGTGACTGGCACTGTAAGGGGGGACTGTAAGGATGAAATGTGATTGGCACTGTAAAGGGGAAACTGTAAGGGTGAAATGTGATTGGCACTGTAAAGGGGAAACTGTAAGGATGAAATGTGATTGGCACTGTAAAGGGGAAACTGTAAGGATGAAATGTGAATGGCACTGTAAAGGGGAAACTATAAGGGTGAAATGTGACTGGCACTGTAAGGGGGGACTGTAAGGATGAAATGTGATTGGCACTGTAAAGGGGAAACTGTAAGGGTGAAATGTGATTGGCACTGTAAAGGGGAAACTGTAAGGATGAAATGTGATTGGCACTGTAAAGGGGAAACTGTAAGGATGAAATGTGAATGGCACTGTAAAGGGGAAACTGTAAGGATGAAATGTGATTGGCACTGTAAAGGGGAAACTATAAGGGTAAAATGTGATTGGCACTGTAAAGGGGAAACTGTAAGGATGAAATGTGAATGGCACTGTAAAGGGGAAACTATAAGGGTAAAATGTGACTGGCACTTAAAGGGGAAACTGTAAGGATGAAATGTGACTGGCACTGTAAAGGGGAAACTGTAAGGATGAAATGTGACTGGCACTGTAAAGGAGGAACTATAAGGGTGAAATGTGACTGGCACTGCAAAGGAGGAACTATAAGGGTGAAATGTGACTGGCACATAAAGGGGAAACAGTCGGGTGAAATGTGACTGGCACTGTAAGAGTGAAATGTGACTGGCACTGTAAAGGAGGAACTCTAAGGGTGAAATGTGACTGGTACTGTAAGGGTGAAATGAGATTATGAATGAATGAAATGCCTTATATAATGGAGAGGTGTTTGGGGCAACAGAAGAGTATACATGACTTGCACTGTAATAGAGGAGGTGTTTGAGAGCGATATAATAGTAAATGTGTCTGACACTGTAAAGGGGGAACTGTAAGCACGAAATGAGATTGGCACTATAGTGGAGAGATGTTTGGGGGCAATGTAAGGGCATACATGACTGGCACTGTAATGGGGGAGTTGTTTCAGTGCATCATAAGTGTAACTATGGCTGTCACAGTAAAGGGGGGAACTATAAGAGTGAAATGAGATTGGTAGTATAATGGCACCCTAACAGTAAATGTGTCCGTCACTGTAATGGGGGGAGTGTTTAAAGGCTCCGTAAGAGTAAAGTCAGAGGTCCAGGCCTACGATCTTAGGGTAAACAGCCCACTATGATTATGGCACCTGCAGTTGCCTGGTAGTTTGGTAAATTTAAAGGTGCTTCCTGAGACTTAACCATTAATAGGTCATTAATATGCAGCATCTGGCACTCCCGATCAACTGTTCTGTTACACTGGAACGATCCCCCAAAATACACAACTCCATACTTTTAAGTGAATGGAAGCAGCACTGCAGTGTCCAGGCTTGGCCACTGCACAGTTTAGGGCTCTGAGTTGTTCTGATGCTTGGTTCCTGTGTCGCAGCTCCTGAAAACAGCTGATTGACAGGAGTGCCAGAGGCCAGACCCTCATCAGTATGACTCCAATGACCGACTCCAATGACCTATCCTAAGGATAAGTCATCAATAGTTAAGTCCCAGAAAACCCCTTTCACCTTCCAGGAATCTGGAAATACAGAGGCCAGACCTTTTGTATACAATTCCTTTACCGATCAGCTGCACCACTTCTCTACCAACCTATTCCTGGAATAAAGTGTTAATAAAATCCTGGAAAGGATCATTATCTTCCTGGTGAGAGTGTGACTGTGGACGTGTATGACAGTACCACAAATATCTGCAATTCACAGAGCGACGCTCCTGGCTCAGGTCTTGACTTATGAAACGTAACACATTTTCCAGGTCAGCAATGGACAGATAATTGGCGTGAAATGCAGGAAGATTAACCCTCTGGCAACCTGACTGTTCGAAACGGCACTGGCCTAATTAGATCCACGAGTCTACGAGACATGGCACAGCACTGTTGAAGAATACTTGAAGACTACTTACAAAGATCTCGTCATATAATTAACCTGCTGAAGGTGAAGGAGATGGTCGCACCCTTGTGCTAAGTCAAGACATTCAGGTTTTATATGGTGAAAGGTTTCTTGGTTTGATGTCCAAAGGCAAGAAGCAAAAAAAAAAAGAAAACTTTTTTTTTAACTATCTGCTTAATTAAAGGAACATTCTGAGAGCATAATTGATCCTGTGGTGTGCCTAGTGCAGGGTGGAGCATGACACAAGATGTCCCATTTTGGTGTTTCATAAATCCTTGTTTCATGTGGTACCCCAGACCTGAGAGTATCTGCAATTGCTGTTATGTTTTGTATGTATTTTGTAATTTCATATGTTTAGGCCTTTCATTCCATCAGAGAAGGTATGGTTGGCAATGGTTGGAAGGAACAGTGCTAACCACCCTCTTCCTGCCCTCTTGGTATGATGAGCTGGTTCTGCTCCCTGCCGGGGGGGGGGGGGGGATTTTCGGAGTTGGCAGCAAGGAGATAGGAAGCACATGCCAGAGCTCCTGCTCCAAGTGACCATATCCAGTTCTCTTGTGAGATCTCCACTCCAGGAGATCAGAATCAAGAACTCTTCTTCCAAGAAGCTTTAGAAGCCTAGACAGCAGAGTGTTTCACAATATTCAGCTTTACAAACCCTGCTGCCAGTGAGGGAAAAAAGGTCAGGCACCCATTACCTAGAACAATCACCTGGCCATACTAACTTCAAGCTTAAACCTCTCAGTGGACACCTATATCCACAAGTGCCTGCAAGTGCTATTAAATTGCCATCCAACCAGCCACTATACCTCCTCATCTAGTGCGATAAACTGCACCTTATACTGATGGATGTTCCACAAGTTATATTTTACACCGAGTAAAGAGAGACATTACGTTTACTTCTGGACTGATTCTACAAACCACCCTTTACTGCGCCAATCCACAGGGAGCAACGGCCTGAGGAAGAACACTAGGATACAACATCTTAGCAGGGGCACTACTACTTCCATCCTCTGCACCAGCTCCTCAGGGGCTTGCTGCACATGCCCAACCCTCCTGCAGGATACATTTTGTCCAGAACATTTGGTAAGGAGCTGAGCTTTTTATCTTTTTTGTTTCATCGGATTAGATGCTATGGTCGTCTGGCCTGTGACACTGGGATTTAAAAAGTACCATAGAGAAAATCCTTGGATCATCCACATGCCAGAGAGGCAAACCATGCGGGCAACCATGGGCTGTTTGTAGATAGGGGTCACAGCCCTTTTTAGTTGGGTTAAATTGCAATGGAAAGGGCATTGAGGGAGAAGAAAACTCAAAGTGCTTCTTTATTGAGCGTCAAACCTCTTTTCTGTGTACCCAGTTGCTGTCATTCTTCACTGTATTGTAGCATTCTATTCATGGGTGGGCACAGCTATAGGTTTTGAAATCGATTTCATTCTGTTCTACTGCGATTTTTGCTGTGGATTTTAGGAACCTAAGAATTCAGATGAATAATAAGCAATGCGCCTTGCAGAACAGCTGAAATTGTCAGTAAATCCCTGAGAAATAAATGTTAACTTTAAAATGATTACTATAGAAAATAATGAAAATCCACATATCACTATGTATATATACTATAATGCATTTAGTGGCCTAAGTTTCAAAAATTAAAAGTCCTTAACTTTTTCATTCTCCAAATATTCAGATTGATTGGGTACTCAGCTTCATTATTCTCCCCTGTTTGATTTATGTACTTGTAAATAATTCTGAAAGCTTATGGTGAACAAATTAGAGGATATAATAAAATGCAACATTATCTGATCTAGGGAAGAAAACGCAGACTTGGTGGTGCTTTCATAAGTAGGATTTTTAGCTGTGGTTTGTGGCATAGCTGTGGGGCGTAGTGTGTTCCAGTCGTTTATGGGCCCAAGTGTTGGTTTCTACCATGACTGAAAGTGAGATATCATGGGTATCCTATTATTACAGGGATTTGTTCACATCTGCGTTGTAGGCCCTGTTAGGAGCCTATATAGCAGACCCAGCTGTAAAAAATGCAGAACTACTGATGCAATTAATGTCTATCAAATTACGGATCTGTTATTGGGTTTCATCCCGTTCTTCTGTTCCTATAATGGTACAGTAAGTAATGGCAGCAAAAATAGAGAGGCGCTCATAGGGTGACTAAGTCAAATGCAAATGCCCTCAAACAGGGAGAGATGGTTTGCTCACCTATTTGGGTTGCACCAAAATGGGCGCAACCACAGTAAAGGCAAGATGTAGAAGGTTACTGGTTGGTGCAGCCAAACTTGTCCGATAACCTTGGGCGGAAGCCAAATCGCCGGTTTGATAGACAATAGTACTGGAGGGTCGCTGGACTGTGAAAGTCAAGCAAACGTGTGGACAACAAAGGGAGCGAGATCACAACCAGATGTCACATAGAGTTTGGTTTATTCAAAGACTTTTAACAAACCAAACTCTATGTGACATCTGGTTGTGATCTCGCGCCCTTTGTTGTCCACACGTTTGCTCAACTTTCACGGTCCAGTGACCCTCCAGTACTATAATGGAACAGAAGAATGGAAATGCCTTACGTAGATGTGACTAAAAGCTGAAATCTATATGGCTTCCATTTTTCCTAGAATTTGCCACCTAAATATACACATTAGATGTATGTCCTCCATATCCATTGATTTTGGTGGGATCGACCACACATCTAATGTGTATGGTGGTGGGGGTCTTTCTCTTTTCAGTATATTTCAGGGAAAGGAAGGGTTTTGGCATTTTTTTATGTCAACTTTGCCAGTCCCTTTGTTCTTGGGTAGAAGTATCAGGAAGGGACTTGCCCCACTTTTTCTTTCACATGTATTTGTGGGGGGATCAGGGGAGGTAGGATTAGACCAAACAATTGTTTGGCTGACAGCTATCGCATGTGGATGGCCGACTCTACTTCTATGACTAACTAACAACATGCTCTCCTACAGGTCTCAGGGCTTCCACCATCCATTGCTCCAATTTCTCTGCTAGATTCTTTTCACGCTGGCATCTCAATGGGAGATTCCTTTCTCAGGGGGCATGTCTTTTCTGCTACAGCTCTCTCCCGATAACAGCTCAGGGGGCATGTCTTATCTGCTACAGCTCTCTCCCGATAACAGCTCGGAGGGTATGTCCTTTCTGCTACAGCTCTCTCTCTGTAGCTATCACAGCTTCTAACAGTAGATCCGGTTGGTGGCAGTATGGAACTGAGCATGTGTGACCACCTCATAGATGTTACTAGGACTAGGAAATAAGGGAAAGAACAGCTGGTGGCGCTATACAGATAGATTTTTATTAAATAACTTAGTGGCTATACTTCATTTTTAATTACATGCAATTTCAAAAGTATTCAGATCCAGGTTCTGGTTTGAAAAATAACAACCCTATTAAGGAATTTTGAGTTAATGGGGAAGGGGGGGGGGGAGTTGTATCTGCATTCAAGGTCCTTATCTCTTGACCAAAATGGTAACAAAAAACATTCCCTGCTTTGGTAGACCTATCCTGTATTACACAGGCATGGCTTTGATTTCAAGAGGCCTGTGTAATGCTCGATTTCTGGTGTGGTGGCACTGCAGAGAAATTAAACACTTATCACCAGGTCTTCCCACAGAATACTGCCAACCACAAGGGATTCCAGCAGGGATATACTTTGTCATCTCCTTGTTGTCAAGGGTCACTTTTGGGTTTGTCCAAAGCTGAGAACCTCCTTAATGGAAAACTCCAGGCCAAGCTTTAATTCTGTGTTATGTCTATTGCGGGGACTCATTAAACTATTCACATT
The DNA here is from genome assembly GCF_014858855.1 of Bufo gargarizans. Classification (NCBI taxonomy): domain Eukaryota; kingdom Metazoa; phylum Chordata; class Amphibia; order Anura; family Bufonidae; genus Bufo; species Bufo gargarizans. Next base: position 238,080 of record NW_025334420.1, read on the forward strand.
TTGATGTTTTTTCAATTATTGTCATGCACTGCCCCATCAGGCCCTGGCACTGGGCAGTACAGTTTTCAAGTGTGGAGCACCATGGATTTTTAGACTTTCTTGTTTCCTTTAAGTGCGGAGCACCAGAGATTTACATTTTTTCCTGTTTCTTTTAAGTGTTGAGCACCAGAGGTTGCTAGCCTTTCTTGTTTCCTTTAAGTGCGGAGCACCAGAGAATTCTAGATTTTCTTGTTTCTTTGAACTGCATGATATGGTCGCCCCTCTATGGTTCTATCCAATCCCAATGTTATCTGAATCCTCATTCATCTCATGAATTGCAGCAATTTCGCACATCTCTGAAAGTCATCCACATTAAAAGAACATAAAGATAACAGTCAGTAGGAATCCGTGAGATTAGATAAACGGCGGTAAAAAAGAGAAAAAGAATTGAATCCGTTTTTGTATTCCAGTCCTCCATGATCACAGCTGACATTATACCAACGAAACAACGACAAATTCCAAATGGCCTCAATTATCCAGATAGAAACCCCTGGAATATATCATTTTCTATTAGCAGATAAATCAGCGATACAGATCAGACCGCGGCTCTGCAACTTATCAGCAGCTCAGACAGTCCGTGGATGTAATCTTGACTCCTAGCTTGTAAGGTGGAGTATTTCTGCAGTAAGTCTGAACTTGATTCAGCCGGTGTAAAAATCCTCAATAAAATAGATTACGACATCTGTAATTCTGGGAGATGTGACAGTTCAGTGGCCGTGCAGGGTACTGAAGCTCCGCTGTCTTTCATTGCAGATGTTAGAACACCAATGACATTTTCATGCTGTCATTGCACAAAGGCAACTGCTACGTCTCATGTCTACAATTGAAATTGTGGTCGTTTAATAATAATTATGGGGCACATTGCTGCCAATATGATGCTGGCACACGAACACCCAAAGCAAAGAAGGGAGAGAGCATTGCTCACAGCAACCAATCAGATTGCAGCTATCTTTAAAATATTTTTATTTTTTTATTTAAAATAAGAGCGGAAAGCTGATTGGCTTCTCTTGAGTACCACTTTTATTTTGTGTTGGGAAAAGAGGTTGTGGGTGGCAGTGGAGGTAACTAATTTGCCACCAGTGAGGCATGGAGAATAGAAAATCTAGGTCGAGCCTCCTACTTTTAACTGATTTTTTAAGCTTTGTCATCGAGAGGGCAAAATAAATGTAAGGAGTAGTCACAAATCCGTTAAATCAGGTAGTAGGGGGGGGGCATGGAAAAATTAAATATGTATGTAGTGCAACTGATATAGTAGGGTTTGCTGGTAAAAAGGAAAAAATAGTATTTGCAACTGATTAAGAATTACCACCAAAGAGTCTTCAAGAAGGGGAAAATTAGATGTAGCCTCTCACTGTAGATTTACTAATATTAACCGCCAATAAAGCATGGTAAAAACTGGATGTACCCTTTCTATTGCCAATAGTTTACTAAGGTTTTGCATCAAGGGAGCATGTAGAAAGTAAAACATAGGTGTGACCTTCTTGATTCAACTGATTTACTAAGATTTTCCATCAAGGGAGCATGTGGAAAGTAAAACGTCAATAAAGCCTCCTAGATTCAAGTGATATGCTATGGTTTTTCACCAAGGGAGCATGTAGAAAGCAGAACGTTGTTGTAGCCTCCTGGTTTCAACTGATTTCCGAAGGTTTTCCACCAAGGGAGCATGTACAAAGTAAATGGTAGGTTATTTACAAAGGTGTTCCACCAATGGAATGTGTGGAAATTTATAAGTTGGTGTGGCCTCCTAGTTTTAACCGATTTACTAATTGTTTTAAAAAATGGAGTGTGTAGAAAGTTAAAAAGTAGGTGTGGGCTTCTAGTTTCAACTGATTTGCTAAAGTTTTCCACCAGGGGAATATGTAGAAAGTAAAAAGTAGGTGTGGTTTCTCAGTTTCAACTGATTTACTAAGGTTTTCCATCAGTTGGGTGAGTAGAAAGTAAAAAGTAGACATGGCCTCCTAGTTCCCACTGGTTTATTAATGTTTTCCACCAAGGGAGCATGTACAAAGCAAAAAAACATAGGTTTTGTCTCTTAGATTGAATATTTTCGACCAAGGGAGTGTGTGGTCTCCAAGATTCAACTGATTTGCCACTATGGCGATAAAGGAACGAAGAAAAATAAGGTGTCACTTCTTCATCACATGTCGCTTCGTTATCAGAATTATACCGTATTTTGTGGAATACAAAAAGAAATTGAAGCAAGAACCATATACAGGAGTGCCTTATATTGGGGAATAAGGTGCACAGTATCTATAGTGGTGACACTGGGGTATATACATCTCATAGTTGCATTTATATGTACAGAACTGTATTCTGTATCATACCCTAATTTACATTTCCCTGACCCAGATCTAAATATATTCGGCAAGAAGAATGTTTGATGTCTCATAAACTAGAGCAAGCTGACTCTTCCTACTGTCAAACTAATAGACAAATTGTCCTGGGAGATTAGTCAAGTCCCTTAAGTTTGCTTAAAAATTTCAAAGGTATTAAATAAATTGTGAGTTGTCTAAAATGTTATGGCATGAGTCATTGATTGGTAAAATCCAAGGGACGTTACTGTGGACACATCTGCTTGTTTAGTTTCTCAGGAGCAAAAATATTATAACATTAATAGATATTGTTGGTAAAAGCTTGGAAAACAGTAGTAGAGCCAAAATGCGTAGCTTGAAGCTCCTTGGCCGCAATGCTAAATTTGCAATATGTCCCAAACCTACTATGTATCATTTATAATACTGGAGTCTTTTTATGTGTCAGAGTTGCCTTTGAACCCCTCAGAGTCCAAGATTGTCTGCTCCTTATAGCTACGCCCCTGAGTAGGACACATTATCATGGGCAGCTCCTATTTTGGAAATATTGTATTATCTAAAATGGGTGTGAGTAATGGGTTTAGCTAGTAAGCAGGGCAAGGAAGGCCCTGTCCAAAGCTTTAGTAAAGTAAGGTGAGAATGTAGCATGAAAAGATCAACTACTTACTGTAAAGTAGTATAATTATCACAGATATTCCATGATGATCTTATTATAATACTTAAAGGGGTATTTTTCTGCAGGAATGTTTTTAAAAATGGGATTGCAGAGGGCAAAAGGTTACCGTAAGCATTAAGAACTCGTCTTGCTGATCTCTCACCACTTTTGTTCAACTGCTGTTCTAGTCCCCGCTCTTCTCCACTTCCTCTTGTCAAGCCAGAAAATGGCTTGGCCTGACCTTTCAGCCATTCACTGGGAGCAACAGTGACTCACCTTTCCGGCATATCGAGCGTGAGAAGAGGAAGTGGAGAGGAGCATTGACTGGAGCAATGGCCAAACAGCAACATCAGAGGATCCGGAAGATGAGTATTCACTCTTTGTCATTTAAAAGACCACTTTGTTCGTAGTCTGTCACCATGGAGACACATAGCTCATGAAAGGAGCTGCATACTCAAAACTAGAGTTGAGCGAACACCTGGATGTTCGGGTTCGAGAAGTTCGGCCGAACATCCCGGAAATGTTCGGGTTCGGGATCCGAACCCGATCCGAACTTCGTCCCGAACCCGAACCCCATTGAAGTCAATGGGGACCCGAACTTTTCGGCACTAAAAAGGCTGTAAAACAGCCCAGGAAAGAGCTAGAGGGCTGCAAAAGGCAGCAACATGTAGGTAAATCCCCTGCAAACAAATGTGGATAGGGAAATGAATTAAAATAAAAATTAAATAAATAAAAATTAACCAAAATCAATTGGAGAGAGGTTCCATAGCAGAGAATCTGGCTTCCCGTCACCCACCACTGGAACAGTCCATTCTCAGATATTTAGGCCCCGGCACCCAGGCAGAGGAGAGAGGTCCCGTAACAGAGAATCTGTCTTCATGTCAGCAGAGAATTAGTCTGCATGTCATAGCAGAGAATGAGGCTTCACGTCAGCCACCACTGCAACAGTCCATTGGCATATATTTAGGCCCAGCACCCAGGCAGAGGAGAGAGGTCCCGTAACAGACAATCTGGCTTCATGTCAGCAGAGAATCAGTCTGCATGTCATAGCAGAGAATCAGGCTTCACGTCACCCACCACTGCAACAGTCCATTGTCATAAATTTAGGCCCAGCACTAGTGTTGAGCGGCATGTCCCATATTCGAATTCGCGAAATTTTGTGAATATTCGAAAGAATATTCGTAAAATATTCGCGATTATTCAAATTCGTTATTATTTCGCATATGCGATAATTCGAATTTTCGCATCGCATAATACATATGCTATGCAAAATTCACATGTGCGCTAATGAAATCGCCTTACGAAGATTCGCAACTCAATTCAATCACTAATGTATGAATGCAATGCCCTTTGCCTCTGTTCTGGGACAAGTGTAGATATTCGCATGTGCGCTAATAAAATCGCCTTACGAAGATTCGCACCTCAATCACTTTCTAGGGAATGTGAGACTTTTGGGAATCAATCGAGATACAGTGGGGGGTGATGACAGTAGTTGACAGAGTACAGATCAATGTAATCTGTAAGGTGGAAAGTAAAATAAAAAATACGAATATTCGTAAATCGAATTTTACGAAGTTCTACGTATTCGCGAATATGGTGCTATACTATATGAATGCACAGGCCTTTGCCTCTCTGTTCTGGGGACAAGTGTAGATATTTGCATTTGCGTTAATAAAATCGCCTTACGAAGATTCGCAGCTCAATTCAATCACTAATGTATGAATGCAAAGCCCTTTGCCTCTGTTCTGGGACAAGTGTAGATATTCGCATGTGCGCTAATAAAATCGCCTTACGAAGATTCGCAACTCAATTCACTAATGTATGAATGCAAAGCCCTTTGCCTCTGTTCTGGGACGTGCCGATATTCGCATGTGCGCTAATAAAATCGCCTTACGAAGATTCGCACCTCAATCACTTTCTAGGGAACGTGAGACTTTTGGGAATCAATCGAGATACAGTGGGGGGTGATGACAGTAGTTGACAGAGTACAGATCAATGTAATCTGTAAGGTGGAAAGTAAAATAAAAAATACGAATATTCGTAAATCGAATTTTACGAAGTTCTACGTATTCGCGAATATGGTGCTATACTATATGAATGCACAGGCCTTTGCCTCTCTGTTCTGGGGACAAGTGTAGATATTTGCATTTGCGTTAATAAAATCGCCTTACGAAGATTCGCAGCTCAATTCAATCACTAATGTATGAATGCAAAGCCCTTTGCCTCTGTTCTGGGACAAGTGTAGATATTCGCATGTGCGCTAATAAAATCGCCTTACGAAGATTCGCAACTCAATTCACTAATGTATGAATGCAAAGCCCTTTGCCTCTGTTCTGGGACGTGCCGATATTCGCATGTGCGCTAATAAAATCGCCTTACGAAGATTCGCGCCTCAATCACTTTCTAGGCAATGTGAGTAAGATCTGAGCTGTTGGACCTTTGGGAAACAATCAATTATATGTGTACTGTAATTTTGTGGGGGGGGGGAAAAAAACAAAAAACGAATATTCGTTTTTACGAATATATAGCACTATATTCGAAATATTCGCGAAATCGCGAAGTTGCGATATTCGCGAAAAAAATTTGCTTTTCGAATATTCGCGCTCAACACTACCCAGCACCCAGGCAGAGGAGAGAGGTCCCGTAACAGACAATCTGGCTTCATGTCAGCAGAGAATCAGTCTGCATGTCATAGCAGAGAATGAGGCTTCACGTCAGCCACCACTGCAACAGTCCATTGGCATATATTTAGGCCCAGCACCCAGGCAGAGGAGGGAGGTCCCGTAACAGAGAATCTGTCTTCATGTCAGCAGAGAATTAGTCTGCATGTCATAGCAGAGAATGAGGCTTCACGTCAGCCACCACTGCAACAGTCCATTGGCATATATTTAGGCCCAGCACACACACAGGCAGAGGAGAGAGGTCCCGTAACAGAGAATCTGGCTTCATGTCAGCAGAGAATCAGTCTGCATGTCATAGCAGAGAATGAGGCTTCACGTCAGCCACCACTGCAACAGTCCATTGGCATATATTTAGGCCCAGCACACACACAGGCAGAGGAGAGAGGTCCCGTAACAGAGAATCTGGCTTCATGTCAGCAGAGAATCAGTCTGCATGTCATAGCAGAGAATAAGGCTTCACATCAGCCACCACTGCAACAGTCCATTGGCATATATTTAGGCCCAGCACACACACAGGCAGAGGAGAGAGGTCCCGTAACAGAGGATCTGGCTTCATGTCAGCAGAGAATCAGTCTGCATGTCATAGCAGAGAATCAGGCTTCACGTCAGCCACCACTGCAACAGTCCATTGTCATAAATTTAGGCCCAGCACCCAGGCAGAGGAGAGAGGTCCCGTAACAGACAATCTGGCTTCATGTCAGCAGAGAATTAGTCTGCATGTCATAGCAGAGAATGAGGCTTCACGTCAGCCACCACTGCAACAGTCCATTGGCATATATTTAGGCCTAGCACACAGGCAGAGGAGAGAGGTCCCGTAACAGAGAATCTGTCTTCATGTCAGCAGAGAATCAGTCTGCATGTCATAGCAGAGAATGAGGCTTCACGTCAGCCACCACTGCAACAGTCCATTGGCATATATTTAGGCCTAGCACACAGGCAGAGCAGAGAGGTCCCGTAACAGACAATCTGGCTTCATGACAGCAGAGAATCAGTCTGCATGTCATAGCAGAGAATGAGGCTTCACGTCACCCACCACTGCAACAGTCCATTGGCATATATTTAGGCCTAGCACACAGGCAGAGCAGAGAGGTCCCGTAACAGACAATCTGGCTTCATGTCAGCAGAGAATCAGTCTGCATGTCATAGCAGAGAATGAGGCTTCACGTCACCCACCACTGCAACAGTCCATTGGCATATATTTAGGCCTAGCACACAGGCAGAGCAGAGAGGTCCCGTAACAGACAATCTGGCTTCATGACAGCAGAGAATCAGTCTGCATGTCATAGCAGAGAATGAGGCTTCACGTCACCCACCACTGCAACAGTCCATTGGCATATATTTAGGCCTAGCACACAGGCAGAGCAGAGAGGTCCCGTAACAGACGATCTGGCTTCATGTCAGCAGAGAATCAGTCTGCATGTCATAGCAGAGAATCAGGCTTCACGTCAGCCACCACTGCAACAGTCCATTGTCATAAATTTAGGCCCAGCACCCAGGCAGAGGAGAGAGGTCCCGTAACAGACAATCTGGCTTCATGTCAGCAGAGAATTAGTCTGCATGTCATAGCAGAGAATCAGGCTTCATGTCAGCCACCACTGCAACAGTCCATTGGCATATATTTAGGCCTAGCACACAGGCAGAGGAGAGGTTCATTCAACTTTGGGTAGCCTCGCAATATAATGGTAAAATGAAAATAAAAATAGGATTGAATGAGGAAGTGCCCTGGAGTCCAATAATATATGGTTATGGGGAGGTAGTTAATGTCTAATCTGGACAAGGGACGGACAGGTCCTGTGGGATCCATGCCTGGTTCATTTTTATGAACGTCAGCTTGTCCACATTGGCTGTAGACAGGCGGCTGCGTTTGTCTGTAATGACGCCCCCTGCCGTGCTGAATACACGTTCAGACAAAACGCTGGCTGCCGGGCAGGCCAGCACCTCCAAGGCATAAAAGGCTAGCTCTGGCCACGTGGACAATTTAGAGACCCAGAAGTTGAATGGGGCCGAACCATCAGTCAGTACGTGGAGGGGTGTGCACACGTACTGTTCCACCATGTTAGTGAAATGTTGCCTCCTGCTAACACGTTGCGTATCAGGTGGTGGTGCAGTTAGCTGTGGCGTGTTGACAAAAGTTTTCCACATCTCTGCCATGCTAACCCTGCCCTCAGAGGAGCTGGCCGTGACACAGCTGCCTTGGCGACCTCTTGCTCCTCCTCTGCCTTGGCCTTGGGCTTCCACTTGTTCCCCTGTGACATTTGGGAATGCTCTCAGTAGCGCGTCTACCAACGTGCGCTTGTACTCGCGCATCTTCCTATCACGCTCCAGTGCAGGAAGTAAGGTGGGCACATTGTCTTTGTAGCGTGGATCCAGCAGGGTGGCAACCCAGTAGTCCGCACAGGTTAAAATGTGGGCAACTCTGCTGTCGTTGCGCAGGCACTGCAGCATGTAGTCGCTCATGTGTGCCAGGCTGCCCAGGGGTAAGGACAAGCTGTCCTCTGTGGGAGGCGTATCGTCATCGTCCTGCCTTTCCCCCCAGCCACGCACCAGTGATGGACCCGAGCTGCGTTGGGTGCCACCCCGCTGTGACCATGCTTCATCCTCATCCTCCTCCACCTCCTCCTCATCCTCGTCCTCCTCGTCCTCCAGTAGTGGGCCCTGGCTGGCCACATTTGTACCTGGCCTCTGCTGTTGCCAAAAACCTCCCTCTGAGTCACTTCGAAGAGACTGGCCTGAAAGTGCTAAAAATGACCCCTCTTCCTCCTCCTCCTCCTCCTCCTCCTGGGCCACCTCCTCTTCCATCATCGCCCTAAGTGTTTTCTCAAGGAGACATAGAAGTGGTATTGTAACGCTGATAACGGTGTCATCGCCACTGGCCATGTTGGTGGAGTACTCGAAACAGCGCAACAGGGCACACAGGTCTCGCATGGAGGCCCAGTCATTGGTGGTGAAGTGGTGCTGTTCTGTAGTGCGACTGACCCGTGCGTGCTGCAGCTGAAACTCCACTATGGCCTGCTGCTGCTCGCACAGTCTGTCCAGCATGTGCAAGGTGGAGTTCCACCTGGTGGGCACGTCGCATATGAGGCGGTGAGCGGGAAGGCCGAAGTTACGCTGTAGCGCAGACAGGCGAGCAGCAGCAGGATGTGAACGCCGGAAGCGCGAACAGACGGCCCGCACTTTATGCAGCAGCTCTGACATGTCGGGGTAGTTGTGAATGAACTTCTGCACCACCAAATTCAGCACATGCGCCAAGCAAGGGATGTGCGTCAAATTGGCTAGTCCCAGAGCTGCAACGAGATTTCGCCCATTATCACACACCACCAGGCCGGGCTTGAGGCTCACCGGCAGCAACCACTCGTCGGTCTGTTGTTCAATACCCCGCCACAACTCCTGTGCGGTGTGGGGCCTGTCCCCCAAACATATGAGTTTCAGAATGGCCTGCTGACGTTTACCCCGGGCTGTGCTGAAGTTGGTGGTGAAGGTGTGTGGCTGACTGGATGAGCAGGTGGAAGAAGAGGAGGAGGAAGCCGAGAAGGAGGAGGTGGCAACAGGAGGCAAAGAATGTTGCCCTGCGATCCTTGGCGGCGGAAGGACGTGCGCCAAACAGCTCTCCGCCTGGGGCCCAGCTGCCACTACATTTACCCAGTGTGCAGTTAGGGAGATATAGCGTCCCTGGCCGTGCTTACTGGTCCACGTATCTGTGGTTAGGTGGACCTTGCTACAGATGGCGTTGCGCAGTGCACACTTGATTTTATCGGATACTTGGTTGTGCAGGGAAGGCACGGCTCTCTTGGAGAAGTAGTGCCGGCTGGGAACAACATACTGTGGGACAGCAAGCGACATGAGCTGTTTGAAGCTGTCTGTGTCCACCAGCCTAAATGACAGCATTTCATAGGCCAGTAGTTTAGAAATGCTGGCATTCAGGGCCAGGGATCGAGGGTGGCTAGGTGGGAATTTACGCTTTCTATCAAATGTTTGTGAGATGGAGAGCTGAACGCTGGCGTGTGACATGGTTGAGACGCTTGGTGACGGAGGTGGTGGTGGTGGTGTTGGTGGTACATCCCCTGTTTGCTGGGCGGCAGGTGCCAACGTTCCTCCAGAGGCGGAGGAAGAGGCCGAGGCGGCAGCAGCAGAATAGGCCGAGGCGGCAGCAGCAGAAGAGGTAGCAGGGGGAGCCTGAGTGACTTCCTTGGTTTTAAGGTGTTTACTCCACTGCAGTTCATGCTTTGCATGCAGGTGCCTGGTCATGCAGGTTGTGCTCAGGTTCAGAACGTTAATGCCTCGCTTCAGGCTCTGATGGCACAGCGTGCAAACCACTCGGGTCTTGTCGTCAGCACATTGTTTGAAGAAGTGCCATGCCAGGGAACTCCTTGAAGCTGCCTTTGGGGTGCTCGGTCCCAGATGGCGGCGGTCAGTAGCAGGCGGAGTCTCTTGGCGGCGGGTGTTCTGCTTTTGCCCACTGCTCCCTCTTTTGCTACGCTGTTGGCTCGGTCTCACCACTGCCTCTTCCTCCGAACTGTGAAAGTCAGTGGCACGACCTTCATTCCATGTGGGGTCTAGGACCTCATCGTCCCATGCATCGTCTTCCACCCAGTCTTGATCCCTGACCTCCTGTTCAGTCTGCACACTGCAGAAAGACGCAGCAGTTGGCACCTGTGTTTCGTCATCATCAGAGACATGCTGAGGTGGTATTCCCATGTCCTCATCATCAGGAAACATAAGTGGTTGTGCGTCAGTGCATTCTATGTCTTTCACCGCTGGGGAAGGGCTAGGTGGATGCCCTTGGGAAACCCTGCCAGCGGAGTCTTCAAACAGCATAAGAGACTGCTGCATAACTTGAGGCTGAGACAGTTTCCCTGGTATGCATGGGGGTGATGTGACAGACTGATGGGGTTGGTTTTCAGGCGCCATCTGTGCGCTTTCTGCAGAAGACTGGGTGGGAGATAATGTGAACGTGCTGGATCCACTGTCGGCCACCCAATTGACTAATGCCTGTACCTGCTCAGGCCTTACCATCCTTAGAACGGCATTGGGCCCCACCATATATCGCTGTAAATTCTGGCTGCTACTGGGACCTGAGGTAGTTGGTACACTAGGACGTGTGGATGTGGCAGAACGGCCACGTCCTCTCCCAGCACCAGAGGGTCCACTAACACCACCACGACCATGTCCACGTCCGCGTCCCTTACTAGATGTTTTTCTCATTGTTATGGTTCACCACAACAACAAATATATTATTTGGCCCAATGTATTGTATTCAAATTCAGCGGGATATAAATTTGAGGCCTAGTATTTAGGCGCTGGGTGACCGGTATGGGTTTAGTGACAGAATTAGACTTGGAAATGCACAGTAGCGTGTGTGTGTGAAGTTATTCTGAATGACCCAATGTGCACCTTGAATATTATATACCCTTTTAGGGATAGATTTCAAATAGCTCTGATATAGCAGAAACCACTAAATTATGAAATTGCTAAATTGGGAATTGTATTTCAACCCAGAACAAGAAATGTGCTTGAACGGACACTAAATAACTCGCCCAGCTACAGCACTAAGGACAGATTTAGCTGGATATAAATTTGAGGCCTAGTATTTAGGCGCTGGGTGACAGGTATGGGTTTAGTGACAGAATTAGACTTGGAAATGCACAGTAGCGGGTGTGTGAAGTTATTCTGAATGTCCCTATGTGCACCTTCAATATGATCTACCCTTTTAGGGATAGATTTCAAATAGCTCTGATATAGCAGAAACCACTAAATTATGAAATTGCTAAATTGGGAATTGTATTTCAACCCAGAACAAAAAATGTGCTTTGACGGACACTAAATAACTTTCCCAGCCACAACAGGACAGCGTTAACGAGAGATTTAGCAGGATATAAATTTGAGGCCTAGTATTTAGGCGCTGGGTGACAGGTATGGGTTTAGTGACAGAATTAGACTTGGAAATGCACAGTAGCGGGTGTGTGAAGTTATTCTGAATGTCCCTATGTGCACCTTCAATATGATCTACCCTTTTAGGGATAGATTTCAAATAGCTCTGATATAGCAGAAACCACTAAATTATGAAATTGCTAAATTGGGAATTGTATTTCAACCCAGAACAAAAAATGTGCTTTGACGGACACTAAATAACTTTCCCAGCCACAACAGGACAGCGTTAACGAGAGATTTAGCAGGATATAAATTTGAGGCCTAGTATTTAGGCGCTGGGTGACAGGTATGGGTTTAGTGACAGAATTAGACTTGGAAATGCACAGTAGCGGGTGTGTGAAGTTATTCTGAATGTCCCTATGTGCACCTTCAATATGATCTACCCTTTTAGGGATAGATTTCAAATAGCTCTGATATAGCAGAAACCACTAAATTATGAAATTGCTAAATTGGGAATTGTATTTCAACCCAGAACAAGAAATGTGCTTGAACGGACACTAAATAACTCGCCCAGCTACAGCACTAAGGACAGATTTAGCTGGATATAAATTTGAGGCCTAGTATTTAGGCGCTGGGTGACAGGTATGGGTTTAGTGACAGAATTAGACTTGGAAATGCACAGTAGCGGGTGTGTGTGAAGTTATTCTGAATGTCCCTATGTGCATTTTCAATATGATCTACCCTTTTAGGGATAGATTTCAAATAGCTCTGATATAGCAGAAACCACTAAATTATGAAATTGCTAAATTGGGAATTGTATTTCAACCCAGAACAAGAAATGTGCTTGAACGGACACTAAATAACTCGCCCAGCTACAGCACTAACGACAGATTTAGCTGGATATAAATTTGAGGCCTAGTATTTAGGCGCTGGGTGACAGGTATGGGTTTAGTGACAGAATTAGACTTGGAAATGCACAGTAGCGGGTGTGTGAAGTTATTCTGAATGTCCCTATGTGCACCTTCAATATGATCTACCCTTTTAGGGATAGATTTCAAATAGCTCTGATATAGCAGAAACCACTAAATTATGAAATTGCTAAATTGGGAATTGTATTTCAACCCAGAACAAAAAATGTGCTTTGACGGACACTAAATAACTTCCCAGCCACAACAGGACAGCGTTAACGAGAGATTTAGCAGGATATAAATTTGAGGCCTAGTATTTAGGCGCTGGGTGACAGGTATGGGTTTAGTGACAGAATTAGACTTGGAAATGCACAGTAGCGGGTGTGTGTGAAGTTATTCTGAATGACCCTATGTGCACCTTGAATATTATATACCCTTTTAGGGATAGATTTCAAATAGCTCTGATATAGCAGAAACCACTAAATTATGAAATTGCTAAATTGGGAATTGTATTTCAACCCAGAACAAGAAATGTGCTTGAACGGACACTAAATAACTCGCCCAGCTACAGCACTAAGGACAGATTTAGCTGGATATAAATTTGAGGCCTAGTATTTAGGCGCTGGGTGACAGGTATGGGTTTAGTGACAGAATTAGACTTGGAAATGCACAGTAGCGGGTGTGTGAAGTTATTCTGAATGTCCCTATGTGCACCTTCAATATGATCTACCCTTTTAGGGATAGATTTCAAATAGCTCTGATATAGCAGAAACCACTAAATTATGAAATTGCTAAATTGGGAATTGTATTTCAACCCAGAACAAGAAATGTGCTTGAACGGACACTAAATAACTCGCCCAGCTACAGCACTAACGACAGATTTAGCTGGATATAAATTTGAGGCCTAGTATTTAGGCGCTGGGTGACAGGTATGGGTTTAGTGACAGAATTAGACTTGGAAATGCACAGTAGCGGGTGTGTGAAGTTATTCTGAATGTCCCTATGTGCACCTTCAATATGATCTACCCTTTTAGGGATAGATTTCAAATAGCTCTGATATAGCAGAAACCACTAAATTATGAAATTGCTAAATTGGGAATTGTATTTCAACCCAGAACAAGAAATGTGCTTGAACGGACACTAAATAACTCGCCCAGCTACAGCACTAAGGACAGATTTAGCTGGATATGAATTTGAGGCCTAGTATTTAGGCGCTGGGTGACAGGTATGGGTTTAGTGACAGAATTAGACTTGGAAATACACAGTAGCGGGTGTGTGTGAAGTTATTCTGAATGACCCAATGTGCACCTTGAATATTATATACCCTTTTAGGGATAGATTTCAAATAGCTCTGATATAGCAGAAACCACTAAATTATGAAATTGCTAAATTGGGAATTGTATTTCAACCCAGAACAAGAAATGTGCTTGAACGGACACTAAATAACTCGCCCAGCTACAGCACTAAGGACAGATTTAGCTGGATATAAATTTGAGGCCTAGTATTTAGGCGCTGGGTGACAGGTATGGGTTTAGTGACAGAATTAGACTTGGAAATGCACAGTAGCGGGTGTGTGAAGTTATTCTGAATGACCCTATGTGCACCTTGAATATTATATACCCTTTTAGGGATAGATTTCAAATAGCTCTGATACAGCAGAAACCACTAAATTTTTAAATTGCTAAATTGGGAATTGTATTTCAACCCAGAACAAAAAATGTGCTTTGACGGACACTAAATAACTTTCCCAGCCACAACAGGACAGCGGTAACGAGAGATTTAGCGGGATATAAATTTGAGGCCTAGTATTTAGGCGCTGGGTGACCGGTATGGATTTAGTGACAGAATTAGACTGGGATATGGCCAAAAAATAACCACACTATTGCTGGTTAAATGCACTTGGTGATGGGCGCAGCTTGCCCCTGATGTAGTATATGGCCAAAAAATGAACAGACTATTGCTGGTTAAATGCACTTGGTGACGGGCGCAGCTTGCCCCTGATTTAGTATATGGCCAAAAAATGAACAGACTATTGCTGGTTAAATGCACTTGGTGTGATAGCTTGACCAACCACACTACTGAGGGTTAAATGCACTTGGTGACGGGCGCAGCTTGCCCCTGATGTAGTATATGGCCAAAAAATTAACAGACTATTGCTGGTTAAATGCACTTGGTGTGACAGCTTCACCCTGATGTAGGCTTTAGCCAAAAAACAAACGCACCATTGAGGGTTAAATGCACTTGGTGACAGGCGCAGCTTGCCCCTGATGTAGTATATGGCCAAAAAATAAACAGACTATTGCTGGTTAAATGCACTTGGTGTGACAGCTTCACCCTGATGTAGGCTTTAGCCAAAAAACAACCACACCATTGAGGGTTAAATGCACTTGGTCGCAGCTTGTGCTGGCGCACCACAAGACACAAAATGGCCGCCGATCACCCCAGAAAAATGTGACTGACAAACGGTCTGGGCAGCCTAAAAACAGTGAGCAATTGAGGATCAGCAGCTCAATGATCCACAGCTGCAGATCGATCAGTTAATCAAGTCCTTTGGAGGAGTTAATCTGCCTAATCTCGCCCTACTGTCGCAGCCGCAACCTCTCCCTACGCTAATCAGAGCAGAGTGACGGGCGGCGCTATGTGACTCCAGCTTAAATAGAGGCTGGGTCACATGGTGCTCTGGCCAATCACAGCCATGCCAATAGTAGGCATGGCTGTGATGGCCTCTTGGGGCAAGTAGTATGACGCTTGTTGATTGGCTGCTTTGCAGCCTTTCAAAAAGCGCCAAGAAAGCGTCACAAAAGCGCGAAGAAAGCGACGAACACCGAACCCGAACCCGGACTTTTACGAAAATGTCCGGGTTCGGGTCCGTGTCACGGACACCCCAAAATTCGGTACGAACCCGAACTATACAGTTCGAGTTCGCTCATCCCTACTCAAAACCATTGGTGTTTTTTTTGTCAATTTTATTTTTAGATACTTTGGAGCAATACAAATTAGCTGCAAAAGTATACACACACTCTAAAATAATCTGCCTTCTTTCAAAAGATCCACGTGAAGGAGTTCTAATATTCTTCTCTAAAATGTTATTATTTATTAGTTTATTATTTTTTATATTCTTAATGACATGTTCCACTTGAAAGCTTTCTCCTGAGGTATAATACAATGAATAACTCGCGCCAACACCTTGGCGTTACAAATATTACAAAATGGACACATTTCTGAATCCCGCAATTCACACTTGCCAACAGTTCTTAACAATGATCTTTAGCAGCTCGTCTAAATATGATTATTTTTCTTCTTGTGACTCAGACAGAGCAGCACAATTTTTGCAAACAATTTTGATCTTGAAATGCAGTTACTGCCAGTCGGGTTATCGTCTCCAGACAGGAATGCAGCAGGATTTTCTCACTGTCTAAAACAATTTTTATTTCTATCGTTATTACCCAATTATAATAGAATCATTTTTATCTATCTTCAATTAGTCCAACAGTGCAGCTTCAACCATCGCTATTAAGAATCTTACAACTCAGATCACTTGTTTTATGGCCAAAGCCTTGACTAAATTTTATTTCATGGAAGGATTCTAAGAAATAGCTTTGGTCTTTTGTGAGTATCATATTTCACCATCCATTAAGTGTTTATAGGTCAAACCCAGGGTCAATGGATTTATGGCCAAAACCTCAAACATTCTGAATTGATGGCCAAGTATATCCTTAGTATCTATTTTTTTGGAGCATGGGTCCAACAGAATATAGATTTTCTATTAAAAATATCCCTGAAGGCTTCATATTGTAAAAATCTTAAGTATATCTTGCTCAGGAATGCCAAAGGGAAAAACTAAACAAGTGAAAAGTCTCCAAATATCAACTCTTTGAGACCACCCATGATTTAGACTTTTTTTTTTTTAGGGGTTCTATTATGCCCTATGTAAATTGGTCATGTTTTAGAGAATTGTCCCTATAGAAGACCATTTTTCACTCTAGTTTAGAATGATCATCTCTAACTGTGTTTGCACAGAAACAGTTGGTGCAATTGCTGACAATTAAATATGTATGTGCAGTGATGAGGAAAGGTGCCCTTTTTACTCCCTTCAGGGCACTCCTTGTCTCTTGAGGTCTCCTGCCTGGTGTAGGTTGGGGTGCCCTTAATGGAGTTAGGTTTAGAGGTGCAAGGCAAGGGTTCTCTAGGTGCGAGGGCGGATTTGGTGCAACAGGTTGAGTGTGCTTTACTGCAGCAGTTAACGGAGGAGTTACATAGGCACTGTACACATCAAATTCGGTCTTTAGAGTTGGCGATAGAAAATAAATTGTCTCTAGATTATATTTAGATACCTCAGTATCCTCAGTGGAATATATTCTCTGAATGCTGGATCCTTTCTGTCCTTTTGATATAATGGGAAGCATGAAGCTTATTGGTTCTACCACAGTCAGAGATGTCTGTAGCCTCAATATAGGTGCATTACTTATCTCTGACAAATGTTCTGCAATCCTCCTTTGTAGCCACTATACATTCCGTAAGATCTCTTCCCTTCAAGGACTGCCACATAAATTGTCACTTTTGCAATCCACAGGAAAAAGGAAGTTCCCTTGTACAGTACTACTTCTAGCCATTTACTCGTCTGCAGCTCACACTTGACTAACCCACTTCCTCCTAGATAGGATGGGGTGGTGCTAGCCCTGCCCAGCCACCAAGAAACCTCTTACTCTATACCCAACTTCTGGGAAAAGTAATATATAAAATACAGTGACATTAGTACTTTAACCATTTGCAGTGGGGACACTGCATATGGGGGCCTCCCGACTCTCCCTCGGTGGCAGATCTCAGAGGAAGAGAACAGTTGGGTGTGTTTGATTCCAATATGCCCAATCCTTTTCTATTCAGGGAGATAAGGCACACTAGATGGCTATATCAATATCCGTTTCCTTCTCCCATTCACAACATATGAGTGCTTGGCCCTGTTGAGCATGAATGTGTTTGAGACTTCGGAGAGATAGCTGTCCGCCGAACAAGCGTTACAGTATCTCATGTATATGGTCAGCCTCATTCATTTAAGGAAAGGTTTAATCTTTACAGCAAATATTTGCATTCAGTTATAGTGAAACTTGTTTCAGTTGACCACCCAAAATTGCATAGAAAAATGTTCTTGCCTCTAGACAAGTGGTCCTCTTGAGGAAGTTTCCTGTTATGGATAGCATATGGGTGAGGCTCAAACCCTGTCCAAGAAAATCAGGTCTGGACTAGATATAAAATGTGGTGTTCTCAAAGAGTCAGTATTTTATAGAGGTTTCAGTGTACTTACCACGTGTCCTTAGCATAATTTGGACCAGTTGGGCAGTTTTTAATCAACCTCCTCACAATTGGTCCTTCTATGATGGCTCAGCTTCCTTATTAGACATTTATCAAATGTGGCTCTTATGTAGTAACATTATAACATTTTTATGCCTTGAATTTAGTCAGTGTTCTTGCACCACCTGCAAGCATATAAAGGTTGCAACACAGTTGTTTGACCTTTGCATGACCAAAAGTAGCCCTAGCTTTTTTTCAACTTTCCCTAGGTTGACTAACTGGACAAGGGGACTGTGACAAGGGCACATCCTCTGCGTCTGGAGGAAAGAAGGTTTCTACACAAACATAGTAGAGGATTCTTTACAGTAAGAGCAGTGAGACTATGGAACTCTCTGCCTGAGGAGGTGGTGATGGCGAGTTTACTAAAAGAGTTGAAGAGGGTCCTGGATGTATTTTTGGAGTGTAATAATATTACAGGTTATAGTTACTAGAGAGGGGTCGTTGATCCAGGGAGTAATTATGATTGCCTGATTGAGTCGAGAAGGAATTTTTTCGCCCTAAAGTGGGAAAATTTCTACCTCACGTTTTTTTTTCTCTCCCTTCTTCTGCATAAACTTGCAGGATTACAGGCCGAACTGGATGGACAAATGTATTTTTTCATCCTTATAAACTATGTTACTAGTATATATATATCTGGGTAATATATAGTGTTGATCACGAATATTCGAATTTCAAATTTTGTATCGCGAATATAGGTACTTTGAAAATTCGCGAATATTTAGAATATAGAATATTCGAAAAAAAATTATAATTTTTATTCGATTTTTTTTTTTTTTTATCAGTACACATGATCCCTCCCTGCTTCTAGCTTGTGGGCCAATAAGAAGGCTGCAATATACTTGACTTTAGGAGTAGTAGTGTTTGCGAATTTTGCTCTATATTTGTTTTTTTGAATATTCGCTATATTGCTATATATTCTTGTTTTAGAATATTACCACTATTCGAAAAAACAAAGTTATAGCAATATAGCGAATATTCGAAAAAAATTAATATAGAGCAATTTAGCTAATATAGTGCTATAATCTTTTTTTTATAGATGTATTTTTTTTGCAATCTGAACTTCGAGATGAGAAAAAAATTACAACTATTAGACAAAGAAGATTATAGCACTATATTAGCTAAATTGCTCTATATTCGTTTTTTTTCGAATATTCGCTATATTGCTATATATTCTTGTTTTAGAATATTACGAATATTATAGCAATATAGCGAATATTCGAAAAAAATCGAATATAGAGCAATTTAGCTAATATAGTGCTATAATCTTCTTTGTCTAATAGTTGTAAGTTGAAAAATTTGCAATAAAAATTTGAATCCGAAAATTCGAATTACGAAAATTTGCATATTACACAATCATTACCTTGCCGATTTTTCAAGTAAAAAAAATCGTGAATTTTCGAATATTCGACGAATATTTATCAAACTTGGATACATCAATAGTACAGGTCAATTTAAGACATTTTGTAATATATCTTGTCAGAGAAAAATACCTCTTTCTCCCTATACCAGCGCACTCCTTCTCACCTCTCAAATTCCCATAGACATGTATGGGCAGCCTGTAATCTGATCCTTCAAGGAGCTGACAGCCCGTCTCTTCTCTCAAGATGAACTTAGGAGGGGGGGGGACAAAGAGGCATTTTATTTTGATAAGATACATGAGAAAGGTTCTTATATTCATCTGTACTATTGATTTATGCAAAGTTTGTTGAAAGTACAAAAATAATTAAACTATTACTGCAGTGGTCTCCAGCCTGTGCAGCAACATCTGTTGTTAAACTACTTTTGCAGCATCTGGAGAGCCACAGGTTGGAAATCGCTGTGTTACAGTGTATTACAGACTATTGTGAAAGGCAACAATGCCATAACAGCGTTCAGATGGTTGAGCACACAATGGATTACTTGTATGACAAGGAATCCATTATTTTATTCTGGCACCGGGACCCTAGAGAATAAGACACTTTTTGAAAATGAAAGCTTTTAATCGTAATTCAGGTTGCATATTATTTTATTATGAAAATATTTCTGCTATCTTAATTGGTTCCTTTTAGATTTTGTGTAAAGGGAAAGTTCTTTGACGAATGACAAGATAATTTTCTTGGTTTATTGAATGGTTAGAGAATTGCTATAATTTATTATATTGCTCAGAGCATTTATTGTCTTCATTCAAATCTCAGAGCAGAGTTTAAGAAGCAGATTGGCATTCATGTCTTGTATATTGCTGCCTACAGTACCCTTGGAACAGGATCGGACTGGCCAACCAAAGTACCAAAGGATTTGCAGGTGGGCCCAAGGCTCTGATAAAAAAAGAGCAAAAGACAACCCCATTTAGACGTGACTTTGGGGCCAATCACTTTCAGGATCTATTTCTTATGAGATTATTGATAAATAGCTTACGATGCAATTAAAAGTTAATGTGTCCATGTTCTTCATAGTTGGAAGGTGGGACCACAGAGCCATTTCTTCTAGTGAGCTCAAAGAACACCAGTTCAACACTGCATTTGTTTAGTTTCAAACAGTGTACAGTGAAGAAAGTGGGTCCCATAGCAATGATCACAATGAGCCCTAAATTATTTTACCATCCAAGACAGAGGAGTCTGTATTTTCTCAAACTCCCCTGGTGGGTTCAAGAAGCCTCAATACGACCCTGCGTATATACAGTAAGGGAGGACAAGTCATGTACAGACAGACCTTAAGCCTAAATTTCTGCTATGTGGAGTAATTTTTTACTCCTGAAATTGAATTTCCTTTATTCTGAGGTTCTTGGTTCAGGTGTTGAGGTCATGTTCCTAGGTCCATGGTAGCACTCCAGGGAAATAACACTAATAAGATTCCCAGTGTAATAAGGTCAGTAAGAGACAACTTTATTTTAACCTTGTTTTTCCCCAAAAAAAATTGACACTTCCATTCCTTGGTGTAATCTTCTATAATTCTTGACCAACACTATAATCTAGTCCAGATTTAATAATTATTTTGCAAGCATGTGTAAATGAGTGAATCCATTTAAAAGTTGCTTAATTCCTACTCTTGACTTGTGAGGAACTCCTGAGTGGTTTCAAGGAAACCCCAGGGTTTGGGAAGCAGTGCATTCAGTTCAGACAGTTGCAAAGTTGAAAGGTGACAACCCAGGATCTCCATGATGTTGTGAAGATCAAGCTTTGTCACTTACACCTAAAAGATCCAGGACATTTGTTCAAATGTACCATGAACATTTTAGTCCTGTAACACTGATATCTCATTTGGTTAGGCCCGGAAATTCCCCTCCAAAACCATCACAATCCAGAAGAATGGGATTTTTTTTTGCCATAATTCTTTTTCTGTTGTTCAGAGGCTCCATGTCTGATATGCATTTTGTGCCCATTCATTTCTATATGTTTGCATTAAAAAAAGAGAACAGCACACGGATGTCATCCACATCTGTATGTTCGTTCTTCAAATTATAGAACTTATACTATTCTTGTCCGTTTTATGGAAAAGAATAGTCATTTCTAGTGATGGGATTGAGAAAAATGCGGATTGCATATGGGAGGCTTCCATATTCTGCTGATCTGTGGTTTGCTGACTGTAATAAGGAAACGATCACGTGCATGAGGCCTAAGCTTACTTGAGTAATTTTGAAAGTCTCATAACAGTTACTGGAGAGGCGCTGAAAATGCTCCATTTCCTGCAGGGCCTTGTTCTAAAGACTGAAGCAGGTACCAAAGGTAGGATCCACACCTATCGGAGATTTAAGGGATATCCTATGGACTTGTTCACAGTGATGGCCAGTTACATGCGGGCTGCCATCTTTTCTCATAAGTCCGGCGAGGCGCAGGTAAGTCCTTACCTGTGCCTGTGGGCGAGCCGGTGTTGAATTCAAATGGGGTCACCGGGAGCAGGCAGTTCCGAGAACAGCCACCGGGGGCCTTCATCGGGCTGTTCTTGGAACTGCCTGCTCCCGGTGACCGCATTTGATTTCAGATCGGCTCGCGCACAGGCACAGGTAAGGGCTTACTTGTGCCCTGCCGGACTTGTGAGAAAAGATGGCAGCCCGCATGTTTTCGCGGGCGAACAATGCGAACTGGCCATCACTGCTTGTTCATATGAGAAACCCCCTTAAGGCCATATACTTTAGATGGCTGGCACCCAAAAGTTTGTTTGGCCAACAGCTATTCTTGCCAAGCCACCCCCATTTACATGGACGTTTAGCTTGGCCAAACCTGCATTTGTCATGATTGGGTTGAGGGTAGTAATCTGTTGCCTGATACCTCTGGTAGTGGCTTATCTCACCTGATAAAAAGAAAAGGATCAGGCATGTTAAAATTCCCCAATATCACACCCCAATATCACACCCCAATATCACACCTCAAAGGAGAGTCAGGGAGCCCTCAAAAACATTAGATGGTTGGCTGTTTCCACTGAAATTGTTTTTTTTCCCTGACATTAATCTAATCTGCATGAATAGCTTCCATTTGTGAAAACTTTGTAGCAGCCTAATATGGATATTATCCCAGTACGGAGTTGAAGGGAATGTAATCTTGTCGCCAATCTTTAAAGCTTTGCAGATACCATGGGATTATTGAATGTTTTTTGAATGAATTCCGCATATTAACTATGATAATGGAGCTGGCAGATCCTCCTGCATTAGCTTAATAATAATAGTGTCTTCGTTATTTTCAGTTAAATGAAAGCCATTGTTTTATTTGACATTTTGAAAGATATAATCAATTTAATTGACTGCTTCTTTTCTCGAGCTGGATCCTACCAATCCCTCTTGGAGTCAACTCTCCTCACGGAGACAAAGTAATCAATAGCAGGAAGTTTTGTACAACTGGGTATTATGTGGCATTACTAATGTCTCACACCACGCTCGGCTCCGGCTAATTTGCAGCTTCTTTATCTCACCCTCGTTATCGTAGGTATTTTCCATAACAAATACATTTCGGATTGATATAAATGACTTAATTAAATATATTTCTTATTCCAAGTGGAAAGTCAATGGTGAAATAATTAACTTAGATCATTTCGCTATTCACAAGGGCATGCCCTGTTAAATAAAACATACTGTTCGGTGTGATAGAAATGATCATCGGAAGCAATATCCTGGAGCTGTACTGTCGGCTGCCCACTGATTGGAGTTATGCAAGGAAATTAACATAAAGAAGTATCCCGTCTGACCTCTAGAAAGCTGCCCTTCAAATTACCCCAAACCTGGTCATACATGGTCAGGGCTGGTAGCAACCAAAGACAGATGACAAAGAACACTGGGCTTGAGGGTCCCATGGTGATAGAGTTAAAACCGCTTGATAATTGTAAAGTCAAGAGTAGAAAGGGGACCAGCATCTGGAGCTGAGTTGAGTCTGAATACAGAGTTCTCCAGACTAGAGCCATTGGTGGCTTGGCACACATCTCCGTAGATGATAGTGACCTTAAATACTAAATGTGCCCTAATTGTGCTCGTGATGTCATAACCTTATTGAAAATCAGGACAAAACTATTATCCTGGAAGCTCAGTATAACATAGGACTTGACCTTTTAGATCCAGGATGGCTTTGTGTTACTTGGCATTTCTGAAAGTAGCTTGTGATCAAGAATAGGTTGGGGGTACCAGATCTCAGGTGGAGACAACTAATCTATTGTGACCAAAATCTGACTAATTCCATTAGTTCTTGTGGATCCGAGGTTGTGTATTAAATAATGAAAATTCAATTTTGACTGGAGATTTTCCATGCAGACACTCTTCAGATTTACCTTCCCATGGAGTTTTTTTTTTCCAAAATCAGTGTGATGGTTGGTTTGGTTTACTCAGAGGTTAAAGCTTTTGAGTGGGGATTTGCCATGTAAACCCTATCTTCAGAGTCTTACTTTCCCATGGAGGCTCATTTCCAAGATAATTGTGATGGTTGGTTTGGTTTACTCAGAGGTTAAAGCTTTTAACTAGGGATTTACCATGTAAACCCTATCTTCACAGTTTTACCTTCCCTTGGAGACTCATTTCCAAGATCAAAGTGATGGTTTGTTTGGTCTACACAATGGTAAAAGCTGTGAGATCAAGGATGTGTAATCTATGTACCCCAATAATACTCCTGCAGCCCATGCAGAGCAAAATACATGTCTCTATACTAGCGAGTAGGGATGAGCGAATCGACTTCGAATGAAACATCAAAAGTCGATTCGCATGAGACTTCGTTCCAATACTGTACAGAGCAGGAGCTCTGTACAGTATTAGAATGTATTTGCTCCGATGAGCCGAAGTTATTGCTTTGCGAAGTCACGCCAGTCTTCGGGTAATAACTTGGAACTGAACCCAATTTCGGGAAATGTTTTTTTTACAGTACAAATTAATTTATGAAGTTATTAACCGAAGTCTCGCAAGACTTCGCAAAGCAATAAAGTTGGCTCATTGGAGCCAATACATTCTAATACTGTACGGAGCTCCTGCTCCGTACAGTATTGGAACAAAGTTGTATGTGAACCGACTTATGATGTTTCATCCGAAGCCAATTCGCTCATCCCTACTAGGGAGAATTTCATTATGCATAGTCCTGGGCAGCAGGAAGTTGAGTACTGGCAACCATCATGTGTAGTCCTCCTACCTAATACAGGGACCAGTATTTCTCTTGTATGAACTGGACCAACCTCCCCTGGAGACAGGAGGTGTTCTGTAAAATGTAAATGTAAACTGTGGAACAGAGTTATAAAATCTAGTTCGCCATGTATTGGGCTTGTGTGCCATGTCTTTCATTCACAAGTATGTAAAGAAAACATATATCTTATTGCACCTTGACTGGTCCATGTTGGCAGTAGATAAAACTGTATATTTCTGTCTATAAGCATCACCTTGTACAAAATATTGGGTATATAATTTTTTTAAAATGTTTCAGATGAGTTCGTCCCTGAACAATGCATTTTAGTCATCACTTGATAATCACTATAAGGAAGCAGAGAAGTTGAAGAAGAAGAAGGGCATTGCCAGGAGGGAAGGCGCAGAATACTCAGTCTGTATAGAATTGATTTTAGAGCTGTGTTCTCCTGTGAGAATCTCCTAGGGGAAAGCAATTGATTGATGGCTTTGCTGTAAGTACATATGATATGCCCAGAGAATAGTGTGACTTTAATACATCTTAAAGTGAAATTTCTCCCCTTAATAATTGTCATGGCATTGATTTATAGTCTTTAGCTGTATTCCCATACTCGGGAAACCATTAGGGATCCAAGGATTGCTGGCTTTCAGCTGTAATAAAGTATATATCTTCTGTGGACAGGCACACAAAGAGGAATGATCCTTCGCATCTATCATAAAATACCTTTCTTCATGTTTAAGGGTATGGCCACACGTGGAATAAACGCAGCGGATGTACCACCGCGTTAACAGTTGAAGCAGTTTGTGAATTTCCGGAATACTGAAGAACAGCCACTACAGCCACTAGAAAAGCTACATGTGGCCATATCCCAACTCCATGTGGATTTTCCATGTGGGTTTTGACACATTTTCTGTGCCAAAATCTGTGTACAGTCCATTCGCGGTTCTCTCATTAGTTTTAATGCTTAAAGGGCATCTGTCAGCAGATTTTTACCTATGACACTGGCTGACCCGTTACATGTGCGCTTGGCAGCTGAAGGCATCTGTGTTGGTCCCATGTTTGTTTTATTATATGAAAATGAGCCTCTAAGAGCAACAGGGGCGTTACCGTTACACCTAGAGGCTCTGCTTTCACTGCAACTGCCTCGTCTTCTGCACTTTGACTGACAGGGCCAAGCAGTGTAAACGTGATCCCTGTCAATCAAAGTGCAGAGGGAGTGGCATTTGCAGAGAGAGCAGAGCCTCTAGGTGTAATGGCAACACCCCTGAGCTCCTAGAGGCTCATCTGCATAAATTAAAACTACATTTTTCTCAGCAATATGGGCATATATCAACATTGGACCAACACGGATACCTTCAGCTGCCAATTGCACATGCAACAGGTCAGCCAGTTTCATAGCTGCAAAACTGCTGACAGATGCCCTTTAAAGGCAAGAAAACCACATGAACGTCTGGCCGGAAAAAAAAACACACAGTGCCAAAACTGCTTCAAACAAAATGAATAAAAACCACGAGAAAAGCCAGTGAAATTGTTCCGCTCCTGAATTTTCTGCATGCTAACACCACCATGTGAACCTGTTAATGTGTTTTCCATGCACGCTCAGCTTAGTCTAAGTAATGGGAACTAGGTGTAATCTCTATAGCTAGAGTCAATTGATATCTTACCACCAGTATAATATACAGTGTATACCAACATCTGTATTGGTAAATTGGGGGCAATTTAAGCCTCTGGTCTCACTCACCCTGTCCAGGAACACTCTCTTCATTTTCACGACAGAACAAGCTGAATTTTCTGGGATTGACTCTGAAATTTCAAGATAGTTCCAGTAAATCCTGGGCTGTTGGAAACTAAGGTATAAACGAATGGACTAAATATGCCAAAAGGCTGATAACCCTTATGGGGCAGGCTTTGCATAGAATATGAAAAAAACTTCAGGATTGTGAAAATTGAAAGTTGTAGTACTAAAAATACTCATTTCAGGTTTGGTTTAATGAGAAAATTAAAAGCTACAGTGGGAAATGTAGCCAGGAGAACTCTCTTTCTCTCTCTTTCTCTCTCTTTCTCCTCCCAACTCGAATCATACAAAATTCAAATTCAGTAGAATCAAAACTTTTTGAAAAATTTGGGTTCAAATTTTAGATTGACTCCTTCATCTGTATTCTTAACCTTCCCAACATGGCCTATCTCCATATGTGGTTAGAAGAAAATGAACGTCCTTCTCCAAGGCCGTAGGTCTCCAAGGTCAGGAGCAGGAATCAAAGCATTGTCCTTTTACTGGAACAATCAGGCAATTTCCCATATTCAACATATTATATAACATCTTGCACTTTATTTTTATTGGCCCTTGTAACCTTTCCGTGAGCTAAATACAATATAATATCTCCTGCTTCAGGAGGAATCGATGCAGGAAAGTTACTAGAGGGAAGAAAGTGCATTATGTTTTATGCAAAGAAATCTGCATTCTCTCTGCAGTGATACATCATGTAAAAAGGGCGCTATTCCTATTCTTTACTGTTTGTGCGCTGAGCCTTGGTGTCATTGCCCCATTAATCCTTGCCTAACAGAGTGTTACCTTAGTGCTTGTAGATTAAAGGGAACATCCCGTGAAATCTATACTTTCCCATGTGCATTCTCACCTGTGGTCATGATATCGGATGTCGCAGCTTTCTCTTGTAGGTTTCTGAATAATCAAATATCTGGCTTAGCGTGTCTAGTTTATCCAGGAATGCCTTTGGCTGACAACCACAAATCTCTTTAAGCGGTTGTCACCAAATCCTCCCTAGGCTTTTTTTTTGTGGATAATGTACGGTTATTGCCAATCAATTATTTCTGCCTTACCTGCAGTGGGCTGGAGTTTGCATACTGCTCGTGACATTCATGCTGCTGTATACAGCACAGCCTAAAGCCTCTCCTGGGCCTTATACTAGGGTTGAGCGAATCAAACTCCACAAAGTGTAATTCGATGCGAATTTCAGGGAAAATTCAATTTACCGCAAAGCCGAATTTCCTTGTTCTTTGTGGTAGTGAATCAAACAGTAAAAAAAAAAATTAAAAAATCATATCTCATCCTTTTGAGCACAAAGAACCGGCTGGCGCCATCTTGATTGAAGATCTCGCACAAAATCACTTGCAAGGTGACATATGACGTCACCACACCGGCTGACGCGATGACGTCATCACGGGCTGCGCGAGGTTTCGCGCTAGATCTTCAATCAAGATGGCGGCCTCCGCCTCGTCGCAATCAGATGGATGAGGTAAGTGTGATTTTATTTATTTATTTTTTATTTTACACTCTGCTATTACTGACAGATTCCACGATCAGCTATGAACGCGGCATCTGAAGGGTACAATAAAGGGAGCGGCACAATCGCCGATCCTTGTCTTTGCACCCACTACTTACAAAGAAATGTGCTTCGTGATGAAGTAATTTGTCACGAAGCAAATTTTTTTCTAAAATTCGTCGAAGCAGCACAATTCAAATTTTTTTATACTTCGCACATCACTACCTTCTGTGACTTTCTAAAAACCCTCCTGCTTACAGTTTGGAATGATGTATAAAAGCTATACTTTCTGATGGATATGATCTACGTACCTGATGGTGATGCCAAGATAGTGCCTGAAGTCAGGGATGATCAAGATAGTCAATAGTCAGATCTACTAGACTGTTCTCTTCTAAAAAGCAAGTGAGAATTTGCATAGGGGATCTTGATCCCGTGCATAAGGTTAGGAAGAGGTAGAACTGATTTTATAGGTCTGATGTAGATTATAGTTCATTAGTGGTGTGTTCTTAGTAGTTTGTATTTTAAATTTGGAGCAACCAAAATACTCAGTCCTTAATAAGGAAGATTTACTCATCAAAAGAGCCAAGTTGTGCCAAATAACGGGCATTCATGTCTTGCATCTTTAGTAAGTGTTTTAGACACTTTTTGTTACTTTATCCGGCTAGGGAAACGGTGTGGCCTAGATTTATCATTCTGCATCAGCCACTTTTATAGATCTTGGCACAGTTTTAGACTCAGTGTACACCATCTAAAAATTATTATTGGCTGGTCATGGTTGATTCCATGATGCCATATAGGCAATGCTTTGAAATTTTTTATACATATGAACCTAAAAGGAGATATGGTTCATCATAGAGATGAGCGAATTTGCAAAAATTATTAAATTATTAAATTGTAGATCGAAATTGAATTTAGGTACAAATTGATTGTACTGAAACCAAAAGTATTTTGAATGGCTGGACATTTTCTCTCTCCCTCATTCTCTCTTTCCAGAATCAAAATTCCCCCTAAGAAATTCTGATAATGACGAATTCAATTTGTTTTTTAAAAAAATGGGCCGCATTTTGATTCTAGCAAATTGATTAGCTCATTTCTAGTTCATTATAATTAGGTCAGTGCACTATGTAGTTGAACTGGCCCACCAGGGAACTAGAGGATCCTCCAATTGGCACAAGCTCCGACATCATAATGGCAGCAGAGACCCAGAAGAAGACAACCCAGTTTGGAGCCCAATACAAGAGTTAGTATAGGGAAACCATTTCTTGATGGTTCTGCTGTGGTTCACCAACCAATAGACGATTGTCTCCACGACTCTCCATACTGTATATTAGTTTGTCCTACCAAAATATGGTTGACACTTTTCCTGCACAGGAAACATTAACAAACCATAAAACAAACATTTCCAAAATGTTCTAAGCTGAATAGAAGTTGCAGAAGGTGATATAAGACCTACAACATTTTGCAGTGAGTAAATACAGAAGTAGTCAGAAATCTTTCGAACTCCTGATATCTGGGCCAGCCTGATTTATCCTTTTTTCTTCCCGGTCAAAAAGCTGTCAGCTTTCCCTGCTGGCACACACACATTTCTCTTGGTCTTGTGCAGAGCTGAAAGGTACTTTCTAATGGTGCCAGCTGATGCCAAAGCTATTATTTGTAATGACCTGTCAGAAAAAGGTAGTGGTAATGTGTCTGAGAAGCTCCTTCTCGAGAACGTAGACTGAGTGTCATTTTTCTAACATGGCAGCCCCCAGCAGTAAAAATCACCAGCAAATGTCTCTGCAAATATAAATCAGTTAACTAAATGTCTTGAAATATTTTTGACCTTAACTGAGTTAAATTTACTCAGGATTGTTTTTGCTGTTTTTAAAGGCTGTATTTGCGTAGGCGGCTTTAATGTTCTGTCAAAAACTACAATGCCATATTACGAGTAGTCAGTGAGATTCAATAGTTCATATTTTGATTGTCCCATTAAGTTGAAAAAAAAAAAAAAAAGTTCTTCAAAATTCATGTATAGCCATAGAATATATTGGCTTTTATCTGCTTGCACGGTCTTAGGACTCATTCAGATGACCATTGACCATATGTTTGTGTCCGTATCCGTTCCGCAGTTTTACTGAACAAATGCAGACTAGAGATGATCGAGGTTTTGGAAAATTCGATTCAGCTGCTTTGCCGAATTTTACAAAAAAATTTGCTTCTCGACGAATGACTTAGTCACAAAGCGTTTATTATTGGAAGTAGCGGGTGCAATGACAGGGAGCTGTGATAGCGCTGCCTGCATCATTGTACCTCTTAGATGCCACGTTCATACGTGATCGCGGCATCTGACGGTAATAATACAGTGTAAAATGAACATACTTACCGCCTCCATTTGCTCGTGAGAGGCCACCATCCGCCACCATCTTATCTTGCACAAAACCTTGCCCGGCCCGAGATGACGTCGTCATGCCGGCCGACGTGGTGACTTATAATTTTGGCTGAGATCTTCAATCAAGATGGCGGCGACAGGAGGTAAGTATGATTTATTTTAATTTTTTTTACACTATTTCAGGTTAAATAGTTTCGCTACCACGAAGCATGAGGAAATTTGGCTTTGCGGCAAATCAAATTTATCCTGAAATTCGGGTCGAATTCCACTTCGTTGGATTTGATTCGATCATCTCTAATGTGGACCCATTCATATCAATGGGGCTGGAAAAGAGGCGGAAAGCACACGGTACTTCCGTTCTGCGGTACCGCAAAAAAGATAGAACATTTGCGAACATGAATAAGCATTTCTATCTTAGGACTGGCCGTTCCGTTCTGCAGAATGCGGAACACACATGGCCGGTATCCGTGTTTTGTGGGCCTGAGTCTCCATGGTTACAGACTACAAACGCTGGGTCATCTGATCTTACAGTCGCGTGGTACTCCCACTGCCCCTTACTTCTTTTTAACCTACCCAACAGGTTTATAGTCTGTTTCCCACACTACGATGGACATTCATCAAGACTGGCATTCTCACACACCCGTCTTGATCCCCTGTGCACCTAAGTGAAATGCAACAAATTTATTAAGCGGCAGATGCTCTGTCCGCGTGCCAGAAACGGAAACCTACGTCGGCTACGGGCTGGTGCAGACTTCAGCTGTAACTTACAGGAAGCCCCGCCCATCTCCCTAAGCCCCAACCCATTTCTTACTTACGAATAGTTACAAAGTTGCAAATTAAGGGGATCATATTGTGTGCGCCGCACGTCTTGTGACTTTTTTGTCTTTTTTTTTTAGCAAAACTGCAGGGGCAGATTTTACATGTTGGCCAATAGAAAATTATAAAACACCCTGCAAACATTGTTTTTTGTAGACACATTTATGTTTTTTTATTTTATTTTATAAATCTCAGCATGGTGTGGGCGTGATATTTTCTGGCATTTGTTTATACTCTTATCTTTTGAGAGAAAAAAAGTCTGCAAAAATGTAAAAAATAAATTAAAAAAAAGTTGTATGAACAAAAATATCATCCCAAAAAATGCTGGTAAAATTCAATTTCTTTCACAGTATTTTTCCAAGCTAAAAATGCCACCAAAATATAATGGTAGGAGATTTTCCATTAAAACTAGGGACTGGAATTGCACCTTAAAGGGACTCTGTCACCACTTTCTAACCCCCACTTTTAAAACTATAGTTCTGTCCATGGAGCCCCTGTGATTTCAATGGTGTTGTGATATGCGAAATCCGCAGGCTCGTTTTGATAAAAAAAGCTTTTAACTAACCTGTCAGTCATGAGGATAAGGTGCCCAGGGCGTTTCTCCCGGTCTGAACATGCCGCCAGCCGCCGCCGCCGTTGGTGCCCAGCTCCTCCTCTGCCTTGAATTTGCGCCGCCTGAATGTCAAGAAATACGCCTCCGGCTCTCCCTCAGTCCCCCCTCCTTCTTTTCTAAGATCCCGCGCGTGCGGCAGTGTTCGCGTTATCGGGAGGTTGAGCGAAGTGCGCATGCGCATGCGCACTTCGCTCAATGAGGCTGAATCGTAAAGTCTGCACGGGCGCATCAGGCACAGGCCTGTGCGCACGCGCGAAATTTTGGAAAAGGAGGGGGGACTGAGGGAGAGCCGGAGGCGTATTTCTTGACATTCAGGCGGCGCAAATTCAAGGCAGAGGAGGAGCTGGGCACCAACGGCGGCGGCGGCGGCGGCATGTTCAGACCGGGAGAAACGCCCTGGGCACCTTATCCTCATGACTGACAGGTTAGTTAAAAGCTTTTTTTATCAAAACGAGCCTGCGGATTTCGCATATAACAACACCATTGAAATCACAGGGGCTCCATGGACAGAACTATAGTTTTAAAAGTGGGGGTTAGAAAGTGGTGACAGAGTCCCTTTAAATAACAGCCTCTGATTTTAGAAAACTGGAAAATTTCTGGAAACTGTCACCCTGAACTGCATGGTTTATTTTCTGCTATTACGACTATTAAACTCCAGCTTTCTATAGTTTGTTTTCTGAATTGTATCATTTAAGTCACAATTATGAAGCTTTGGCTTATTTTAGGATGATAGACTACAGTATATTGTCTTCTCCTGATCTCTCCTGCATCTTCCTTCAGTTATGGCCCATGGGAAGATGATAGCAGTATAATGAATTATGACATTAAATATGCAGTATTCATTTTTGTGCTACTCACATCTCGCATGGAAGTATTGAAATAAATGATATTCCTGGTAGAGTACGCTGATAAAATGATACCCTCTAAGAACACAGATATTAAAAAATTCAGCTAAATGCTGCTGGCCACTTATTAATCAGAATGCAGCAAACACCAAAGTGATGGAAGTCATGTTTCAGCAGAAGAGAGACGGGCTCTGCTCTAGAAACATAAAAAATGGATCCTAATTAGCGAGTATAATGAAGGATTCCAGAGGAAACATTGATACATTTTTGTTATGATTAAAATATTGCAGTTACAAATTTAACTTATATTATTTATAATATTTATATAAACATCACATTCTGACAATAATAATGAGACAAGCCGTGCAGAATAAGTGACACCTGGCTCCTCCTGCTGCTGAAGCAGTTTGTCACAGATCTCTTTTGCATGAAGGTTCTTTATCAGTTCCCACCATTCATTGATTGATTGATATATGGTGCTTCGTTTTTCAATTGCTGCTTTGTGTATCATATAGTACATTACAGTACTTTGCCTAATACCTCAGCTGCTGCAGAACATCACAATACACAACTTAGCTGCTGCAGAACATCGTAACACACCTCAGCTGCTGCAGAGCATCATAATACACACACCTCAGCTGCTGCAGAGCATCATAATACACACCTCAGCTGCTGCAGAGCATCAGAATACACACCTCAGCTGCTGCAGAACATCATAATACACACCTCAGCTGCTGCAGAACATCGTAACACACACCTCAGCTGCTGCAAAACATTATAACACACACCTCAGCTTCTGCAGAACATCATAACACACACCTCAGCTGCTGCAGAACATCATAATACACAGCTCAGTTGCTGCAGAGCATCATAATACACACCTCAGCTGCTGCAGAACCTCATAATGCAGACATCAGCTGCTGCAGAACATCGTAACACACACCTCAGCTGCTGCAGAGCATCATAATACACACCTCAGCTGCTGAAGAACCTCATAATACACACCTCAGCTGCTGCAGAACATCATAATACACACCTCAGCTGCTGCAGAACATGATAATATACACCTCAGCTACTGCAGAGCATCATAATACACACCTCAGCTGCTGAAGAACCTCATAATACACACCTCAGCTGCTGCAGAACCTCATAATACACACCTCAGCTGCTGCAGAACATGATAATATACACCTCAGGTACTGCAGAGCATCATAATACACACCTCAGCTGCTGCAGAACATCATAACACACACCTCAGCTGCTGCAGAATTACATAATACTTTTCATAAGAATTAGGGTTTTCCTGTCAATCAATGGTACCTACTCCTTACTTTTCAAAAATAGGCCGTGCATCAACTGAGGTGCATAAATTAATAATTTTAGCCACTTGTACACGTTTTGAGGAATCTGAGGAGTCACCTTTTACCTTGAACCTTCACTAGGGCTGCCATACACCCATTCATCTGAAATGCTCTGTGCTGCTGTGCAATTTATATCGCAGTTGGTCAGATCTACTGCAGGTTATTCTCCAGTTACTCACACTGGGTTCAGAGAGTGGCGACATTAGTAACACACAGGGGAGGACATGGGATATGCACTTCAGTAACAAGTTTTATTTCCCATTTAAGAACGTTCACCTATGTCCGCTCCTAGGTGAAGAAAAGCCAGATTTACGGCTGGCTGAGGATAAAGTGAAGAGCCGGAGAAAATCTGGGTATTTTATTGTTTTAATTTCTGAGCCGCTTTGGGCATCAGCAGCAGCTCCATACTTTCTTCAGACTCCCTTGATGCTTTTGCCACAAGCTAGAAAATAATGAAGCTCCAGCGTTACATCAGCGGTGCGCAGCTCCGCGTCGTATTATTATACATAGTTCTTAGTTTGCTATCCTTTAAACTTTGTGTCCAGATGCCAAAAAGGGACGTACGCAAATTTTTCATTCTCATAAATTGGTTTGTGAAAAATGTATGTCGGCTCTATCGGTGATGACAGAATGTAATCTCTTCTGTATTGAATCTTCATAGGGTAAAACAACGTTAATGAGATTTTTTTTTTAGGGCGCTTTGAATTCATCTTGGGTGTAAGACAAATAGTGGCGACTTTTTTTTAATTTCTTTAAACCTTGTAGGGTAAAACTAAAATAAATCTCCAGCCGAAGGTGCAGATATTTCACTCAAAGACAAGACAAAGTGTTTGGTTTGGAAATGCGACGTTTTTCTTCGAGTCGGATGGCTATGCAAACAGACAAGCCACGTACTATATCTTCAGGTGCTTTAAGACATTGAGGTCAAACACTTAGGAATATTTCACTTTAAATACGCCAGCTCTTCTTTTGTCAACCAAGTTAACCTTCCTGGTTAATGATATATTTTCCAGTTTCAGTTAAAGGGGCTGTTTCAGCATTGACAACCCCTTTAATATAAGAGATCCTATGTGGAAGGGCAGATTTCACAGGGGAAGATGCTATCAGCTGCTCGTTACTCAGTAGTGGCCACTACAGGGGGAATGTGGTATTACATGTGGCCGTTCAAATAAAGACAGATTGCCGGTGTTCCGTTATATTTCCCTACCCGTGAGATTTCCCTACCCTCGTCACTTCCTGCTGTGACGCAGCCGCACCGGACATGACGCGAGGAGGTGTGCCGAAGGTGTGGCGCGCCGCGCAGGCGCACAACGACGGAGTAGAGATAGTTGGACACCGGCCGACACTGCGCAGGCGCTGGGAGCCTCATGCCATGCCCTGCTCTGACTATGTGCGGAGGTCGGCCAGATTAGCAGCACGTGTTTAGTTTTTTGTTTTGTTTTGGAGTTGTGTTAGATCCACCTCCCTTCAGGTGCACTGGGTGGGGTCATTGGTTTAAATTGCACTCAATCCCAGTGTTCCGTGCGGGTTATAGAATTCAGTCTGGCCTTGGAAGCAAGGAGAGAAGGATTGTCTGTTCCGGCTCAGATAAGATAAGTTTGGTTTCTGTTTTTTGTGGTTTGCTGACTAGGTTTTGTGTGACTGTGTGACTGTTTTGTGTGACGTCTTTCTCCTCCAGGTTCTGAGGGAGCAGGCTGCCCTATCCCCCCCCTATTTGCTGCTCAGGCATGAGGACACATTATTCCCACCTTAAGGGTCTGAATGTGGGCTTAGCAGTATAGGGAGAGCTGTTAGGGATTTGCTAGGAGGTGACCTTACCCCAGCTTCTCGCCTAGAAACTTGTTGCTTGGTTTATCTGTGTATCTGAGATCCTGTCCACCATGACACCTCACCAGCGGCTAGGGTAGAGAAAAATTACGGGCCAGTGCGCAGACGCGGTGATCGGATGGATGTTCTCAGCTGGACACCGGCCGACACTGCGCATGCGCTTGGAGTATCACTAGCGGCTAGGGTAGGGAAAAAGAACTGGCCCGTAATTTTTCAGTTCCCTAACAGCTGGTGAGGCTCCCAGCGCATGCGTAGTGTCAGCTGGTGTCCAGCTGAGAGCATCTATCTGATCACCGCGCCTGCGGACTGGCCCGTAGTTTTCCCTACCCTAACCGCTGGTGAGGCTCCCCGCGCATGCGCAGGTTCGGCCAGTGTCCAGCTAACTCTGCTGTGAAATTTCCCTACCCCGTCGTTGTGCACCTGCTCGGCGCGCCACACCTCCAGCACACCTCCTCACGTCATGTCCGGTGCGGCCTGAAGTGACGAGGGTAGGGAAATATAACGGAACACCGGACAACCTCCAGATTTAGGGTCCATTCACACGTCTGCATAATG
The DNA here is from genome assembly GCF_014858855.1 of Bufo gargarizans. NCBI lineage: Eukaryota > Metazoa > Chordata > Amphibia > Anura > Bufonidae > Bufo > Bufo gargarizans. The sequence goes on from NW_025334420.1 coordinate 274,115, forward strand.
GGTTCGCATTTAATCGAATTTATCCCCTTCGTTGGATTTGATTCGCTCATCTCTAATGCGGACCCATTCATTTAAATGAGGCTGCAAAAGATGCGAACAGCACACCAGGTGTTGTCCGCATCTTTACTTCCGTTCCACGGCCCCGCAAAAAAGATAGAGCTTGTCCTATTCTCGTCCGCAGCCATGGACAAGAATAGGCATTTCTATCATAGTGCCTGCTCCGGAACGCACATGGCCGGTATCCGTGTTTTGTGGATCTGCAATTTACGGACGTGTTTTGCGGACGTGTGAATGGACCCTAAGAGCCGCTGCTAGACCCAAATCTGTGATATCCATGTCCATATCCATTGACATATGGAAAGGGATATCAGCTTGCGATAACCCCTTTAAGGCCTGTTTCACACTTGCGTTGTGGCTTTTCAGTTTGTAGATCCGGCAGAGGATGTCAAAACCGTGCCAAAACAGATCAGTTTTCCATGCATTCCGTTCCATTTTGTTACGTTTTTTTTTTCCTGGTCTGTGAAACGGAACAAACCGGATCCGGCATGAAAATCAATGTAAGTCAATGGTGCCAGATCCGTTTTTTGTTAGCGAAAAAAAATGGAACTGGCACCCATTGACTTACAATTGATTTCATACCGGATCCGGTCTGTTCAGTTTAGATTTAATACAACCAGATCCGGATGCATTAAATGTCATGGATCTGTTTAATTCCGGTTTTCAGATCCTCTGCCGGATCTCAAAACCGTAAAGCAACAATGCAAGTGCGAAACAGGCCTAAGGTGGATTGTCTAATGAACAGAGAATCGCACTTTGTATAGGGAGCGTTTGGATGTTATCATGACAGTGATGGCTTGTTCGCCGCAGTGTAGCATTCTGCTGCAGCAAGTGAATGATCTGACTATAGGATATGATCTATATAAAGCCCTGATCGGGATGTGACAGCAAAAGCTGAAGGTTAACTGCAAATTTTCTTTGCTATTTTTCTAAATCATGAAGGCGTTGTCCACTCTAGACAATCCATGCTTTTGGAAGGGTTCCCCGATTACAGAGTGTCCTCTGCTAAAATTCTTAGTGGTGGATTCTGCTGACGCACCACCACAAGGTAAAATAAACATTACTCCGTTCCCATTGAAATCTATGGGCTGCCTGGATTAGGTATGGACGTGGCAGGTCCTTCAGAGCAAGAGACGCTCTTTGCTGTTGCTCTTTATTCTTACTAATAGATGAGGCAAATGCTTTCAAATGGCCTGGGGGGGGGGGGGGGGCAAAATTATTGGCTATGTCCCTTTAACATGGGAGCCGATCACTAAATCCCCGATAAACGGTTGATCTAATGCGACCTCTTGCAATGAGACCCTTTTAATACGAGTAGTGTTGAGCGAATCGAAGTCCACTTCAGTCCGAATTTCAGGGAAATTTTGATTCACCGCAAAGCCGAATTTCCTCCTGAGTGGCGGTAAAAAATAAAATAAAATCATACTTACCTCATCCATTTGCTCGCAACGGGCTGGCCGCCGCCATCTTGATTGAAGATCTAGAGCGAAATCTCAAGCGGCCCTTGATGACGTCATCACGTCGACTGGAACAGGACTTCATGCGAGAGCTTAATCAAGATGGCGGCGGCCAGCCCGTTGCGAGCAAATGAATGAGGTAAGTATGATGTAATTTTTTTTTTTTTTTTATTTTACACTGTGTTATTACTGTCAGATGCTGCGATCAGCTATGAACGTGGCATCTGAGGGTTACAATGATGGGGGCGGCACAATCGCTGCTCCCTGTCATTGCACCCACAGCTTACAAAGAAATGCGCTTCGTGACAAAGTTAATTTTTTTGTAAAATTCGGCGAAGCAGCCAAATCAAATTTTTTAATACTCCGCTCATCTCTAAATATCACCATAAACAGTTGAACTAACACAACTTCTTGCCATCAGCCCGTTCAGGGCCGGCGTTGGGGGGGGGGGGGAACTTGCCAATTGCCCTGGGCCTCCGTCACCAAAGGGGCCCCCTTCCAGTCAGTGGCGAATGATGTTCGGATCAGCAGCCCCGGGTCCAGCACTGCTGGGGGGCCCAACACCGACCCAAACACCCACATACTGCAGCGAGGCACGGGAGCGCATAGTTCCCTGACCCGCCACCGATCATCGCCATAGGCTTCAGGCCTAGTAGGCCTGAGACCTATGCGGTAGTGAAATCCAGGCGCAGGCTTGCGTAATGAAGTCATCGCGCATGCCTGTGGTGTGACGCAGCGCAGAGAAGTGTGCGCACCTGCCATCACACGCCTTGACATAGGTGAGTATTTAGCGTGGGGGCAGTGTGGGGGCAGTTTGGGGGAAACTACTGTGTGGGGGAAGTATGGTGGAAACTATTGTGTGGGGGCAATGTAGGGAAACTATTGTGTGGGGGCAATGTAGGGAAACTATTGTGTGGGGGCAGTGTGGTGTAAATTACTGTGTGGGGCAAATTACTATGGGGGGATTACTATATGGGGGCAGCGTGGGGGCGTTGCTATTGGGGAGTCATTGTAGGGGCAATTCTATATTTTCTGGGGACACTATACAGGGATTATTGCCTGGAGCACAATAGAGGGTGGTATTATTACTGGGGGTCTCTAGGGGACAATATAGCTGCTGTAGACACTATAGGGACATTTGGGGTAATTTATCAAACTGGTGTAAAGCAGAACTGGCTTAGTTGCCCATAGCAGCCAATCAGATTCCACCTTTCATATTTGACAGCTCTTTTGGAAATCCAGTTCTACTTTAAACCAGTTTGATAAATGACCCCAATTATGTCTACTGGGGTCACAATTTTTTTTAGCAGTATAGTACCTGGGGCATTGGTGATCACAACGGGCACAGTATTGGGGGTGGCAGCAGGATGACACTGGAGACACCAGGATGGGGAGGTTGATGGAAAAACAGAGAAATCTAACTTGTCTGTGTTACAAACTCTGTAGAGACGAGATGCGGCTGAAAGAATTTGTCATGGCGGTCTGGGTCTAACGGAGGAGAAGAGGAAAGAGAAGGTCTACATGACAGGAGATGTCCCTGGATGTGAGAGGTATGTGGTCACTATGACATTTAGAAAGTGTTTTTAAAGGAGAGTTACACTTTAAAGGTTATATTTGTTTGTCTTTCCAACCTCCTTCTTGTTTTTTTAGTTAAAAGGTTGACCTGGGAACTTGATATGGATGGTCTATCCTCAAGGTCATCAGTATCAGATCAGCGGGGATCCGACTTCTGACACCCCCGCTGATCGGCTGTTTGAAGAGGCCACGGCGCTCACCAGAGCTCCGGTGAGCACTGCGGTCTCTTTATAGCTTACCAAGCACAGCGCCGTACATTAGACAGCAGCCATGCTTGGTGTTGCAGCTCATCTCCTTTCACTTGAATGGGACTGAACTCTAACTAGGCCATGTGACTGACATACAGTGACATCACTGACCTCCCAACAGTTGATCGGCAGGTGTCCAGAGACGGGAGAAGGAGGCCAGCCGATCTGATATTGATGACCTATCCTAAAGATAATCTTATACACCTTGCTGGTACTGTATTACACTGCAGTTTCTCTGCATTAAAATCTGCGTGGAAAAACCATGTGTAATCCGCAATCCGTGCAGGCAGGCTATGTGCGTATGTGTTGTTTGTGCAATATTTCATTTGGGGCCCCACTTAAGATTTTCTCCCAGAGCCACACTTTGTCTAAAACCGGCCCTGAGCCCGTTCAGTATAAGCTGATCCCTAAATCCCCAACAAGTGGTTGATTTTACCAAGAGAAGTCGCCGTTGGCCTCTCATTCTCGCTACAGCGGCCACTAGAGGGGAAATGCAGTATTGCATGTAACCATTCTAAGAAATGACTCTGAAGACACCATTCGATAGCAATTCTTGGCCGTGACTCATAGATATTCCTATACCCTAATACAGATGGAGTCTGTCGAGATGAGACGTCTGCGTTTTATACGTAATGGATGCAATAGCCGGTGCGTTTCACTATTGCGCTCGTTGTCCCTGTGTGAACCCGGCAACTCTCCCGCTCTGCAGTGCAACAAAGTCCAATCTGCTGATTCAGCCGGCGTCCTCCTGATTGATGTCTTCTAAATAACGAGAACTAACAGACAAGTCAAGCTGAATTGTATTGGATGGTCGAAAAACTGCCAGCTCCTATACAAATGTGAACTTCTCCGAGCAAGTGTTGTTGCATTGATATTTAATTAAGATTTGTTGTGTTGTCATCATTGGATATTCATTAAGATATTGATTTATATTAGGCACCAAGAACACAATTATAATTATCAATTTCTGAGTAATTGGAAATCTCATTGTATTAAAAGCCGGTGCATTTGTCAGGCTTGACGCCTCAGTAAACATGTATTTTCTGCCTAATTCTTCTATAAACACTGTAATATTTTACCGATGATCACGGCTTTTGTTGGTTCTCCAGGATCTCTATTGCACAAAGAGGTTCTTGTCTAGGGCAGGCTCCTTTAAAAAGTTGCTGTCCCCTCTCCTGACGTGTCATCTGTAGAAACGAATTGCATTCCCCATGCAATAACTATTCTTCTGGCTCGTACCATTCATTTATTATGCCTTCTTGAATTTAATAATGAATTTACATATTGGAGATGCAACAGGGGATGCATTGAACTGAGACGGGGGAGCGCCGCCACTGGAACATAAACATAATGGAAGCACAACTGACACGAGCTATGGAGGCTAGCACCCAAGGGAGCATCAAAGGGCATCTGTCAGCAGATTTGTCCCTATGACACCGGCTGACCTGTTACATGTGCACTTGGCAGCTGAAGACATCTGTGTAGGTCTCATGTCCATTTGTGTCCGCATTACTGAGAAAAATTATGTTTTACTATATGCAAATGAGCCTCTAGGAGCAACGGGGGCGTTACCATTACACCTAGAGGCTCAGTTCTCTCTGCAACTGCTGCACCCAAGGAAACAAAGGAGCATCAAAGGGCATCTGTCAGCAGATTTGTACCTATGACACTGGCTGACCTGTTACATGTGAACTTGGCAGCTGAAGGCATCTGTGTTGGTCCCATGTTCATATGTGTCATTACACCTAGAGGCTCTGTTCTCTCTGCAACTGCTGCACCCTCTGCACTTTGATTGACAGGGCCAGATAGTGAAGATGCCACCATGTCTAGGCCCTGTCAATCAAATTGGAGAGGGCGTGGCAGTTGCAGAGAGAGCAGAGCCTCTAGGTGTAATGGCAACGCCCCGATTGCTCCTAGAGGCTCATTTGCATAAAATAAAACATATTTTTTCTCAGCAATGCGGGCACATATAAACATGGGACCAACACAGGTGCCTTCCGCTGCCAAGCGCACATGTAACAGGTCAGCCAGTGTCATTGGTACAAAACTGCTGACAGATGCTCCTCATTTGCCTTGTAACCATTTCCGGAATTATTTTTCCAGCGTCATTTATCCTATAAACTCTTTGGATAACGTCACTTTTTTATTTTTTTTGCAGAAGAGCGTGCGTCGTCTCATTGTCATATGCCATAAAATCAAGTGGAATCTATTAGCTTCCTGCAATACAATTAACCATATGCAATTAGCAATAAACCTGTTAAATGGGCCCTATAATGGAGACTATTCCTCCGCGAGTTCTGACGAAATTGATGCCACCTGCATTTTTTTCAATGAAAAAAATTGCCCCCGAGTCTCAGTAAAAAAAAAAAATCTGTGTGGCGGCACTTTTTTTTTTCTTTTTTCTTGCTGTTAAGGGAGGAATGTCACTTTCAGAAAGACCCGAAGGAATAAGAACTGGCTTTTATTTCTTTGGTTAATTACCAATATAATCTCCAGATAATCTCTTTTCAGCGTCTGCTTGGAGTGGGGGCCTGGAAAAGAACGGCAGAATGGCGGATCTAATTGGATCTAAACAGTACATCATATTACAGCAGGAACTGATAAAACCCTCCGTTCATTACTGTTAAAGGTTACCGTTAACCTTCTTTAGCCTCTAACCTTTCCGTCTCTGACTAAATGTGTCCTTCACGGCACATATCTGTACGAAGCAGCGCCCGCTTCATTTGTATGCTGCCCGCCGCCGACGACAATAGACTTCTGCTGCAAGGACTTCTCATAATTACGTGGTCTGGCTTCTTTTGTACTGTGTCAGTGGTTGACTGTGATTTAAAGTGTAATTTCATTTTTTTACAATAGTTCACTGCTTAAATCTACATAAAAAGATGAGCCACTTTTCCTATTCTTTGATTTACCGTTTTTGTACCCATTGGCTCGTTTTCTCCACAGAGCTGATTTCTAAATTGTGCCGGTTGCCCTTGGAAACAGACAACGATCGATCATCGCGGAAGAACCTGACAGCAAAGTCTCCATTCAGCTTTAGGAATGGGTGGAGAAGGAAAAAATGGGGGTGATTTATCGAACTGGTGTAAAGTAGAACCATAGCAACCAATCAGATTCCACCTTTCATTTTCCAAAGGAGCTGTGGAAAATGAAAGGAGGAATCTGATTGGTTGCTATGGGCAACTAAGCCAGTTATATAAATGAGAATCGACCAGCTCACCTCCTCCTGTGCACGGATAGGGCCGAGTAAGTCCATTCATGAAAATCCAAAAGAGTAAATCCAGCACTTTAAAGCTTCAAATGCGCTTTATTTCTTCACATAGCAATAACTCACAGATACAGACCTTCCACCAGCAGTTCTACTTTACACCAGTTTGAAAAATGACCCCAAAAGTGTTTTAGACTAGGGTTACCTTTGTCACGCGACACCAGGTACATAAAGCAGTTGAGGAAAAACACAAACGGTTGGATTTTTGGTCACATCACAAATTCAGTATAAGGGAATATTCACATGGTGGGCTTTACAGCGTAATTTTGACAAAATTTCGTCGAAAACCGACCAGCAGCTGCATCTTTTCTGTCACTAATTAATTTCAGTGGGAGGCAGCACTGAGGATCGTGGAATGGAAGCTTAAGGCCTCTTTCACACGGGCGTTGCGGGAAAATGTGCGGGTGCGTTGCGGGAACGCGCGCAATTTTTCCGCGCGAGTGCAAAACATTGTAATGCGTTTTGCCCTCGCGTGAGAAAAATCGCGCATGTTTGGTACCCAAACCCAAACTTCTTCACAGAAGTTCGGGCTTGGGATCGGTGTTCTGTAGATTGTATTATTTTCCCTTATAACATGGTTATAAGGGGAAATAATAGCATTCTGAATACAGAATGCATAGTAAAATTGCGCTGGAAGGGTTAAAAAAAAAAAAATTTAACTCACCTTAGTCCACTTGATTGCGAAGCCGGCTTCTTCTTCTGTTTTCATCTTAGCTGTGTGCAGTAACAGGACCTGTGGTGACGTCACTCCGGTCATCACATGATCCATCACATGATCTTTCACCATGGTGATGGATCATGTGATGACCGAAGTGACGTCACCACAGGTCCTGTTCCTCCACACAGCACAGAAGACAGACAGAAGAGATGCCGGGCTGCGCGATCAAGTGGGTTAAGGTGAGTTAAATATTTTATTTATTTTTTTAACCCCTCCAGCGCTATTTTACTATGCACTCTGTATTCAGAATGCTATTATTTTCCCTTATAACCATGTTATAAGAGAAAATAATAATGATCAGGTCTCCATCCCAATCGTCTCCTAACAACCGTGCGTTAAAAAAATCGCAACGCATCCGCACTTGCTTGCGGATGCTTGCGATTTTCACGCAACCCCATTCATTTCTATGGGGCCTGTGTTACGTGAAAAATGCACAAAATAGAGCATGCTGCGATTTTCACGCAACGCATAAGTGATGCGTGAAAATCACCGCTCATGTGAACAGCCCCATAAAAATGAATGGGTCGGGATTCCGTGCGGGTGCAATGCGTTTAACTCACGCATCGCATCCGCGCGGAATACTCGCTCGTGTGAAAAGGGCCTAAAGGTTATGGACACCTATTGGGCACTAAGATCAATAACCCCATATCTTACTGTAATGCAGCACATAATAAAATTGCACTTGTTTGTTTACTGGTATCAGCTCTGCTTCACATGCCCTCAGAAATGCTCTTCTATGAGTTTTGCTCATACTGTCATTTCCTGTGAGGCTGGATTTCACATGCCCCAGAACAAGCTCTTCTTCCCTGCCCCGCTCCCACATCCTGTTACACAGCACAGATCTGCCCTGCCCCCACCTCCTGTTACACAGCATAACTCTGCCCCGCCCCCACATCCTGTTACACAGCATAGCTCTGCCCCGCCCCCACATCCTGTTACACAGCATAGCTGTGCCCCGCCCCCACATCCTGTTACACAGCATAGCTGTGCCCCGCCCCCACCTCCTGTTACACAGCTAGCTCTGTCCCGCCCCCACATCCTGTTACACAGCACAGTTAGCAGCCACTTACATATCGGCTGCTGGAACTTGCAAGTAACTTGGTAGTAAGATTTCATTCCAATTTCTCACTTTCCATTCTGTAGAAAGTCCATTATTTGTGGACACAATAGATATTTCTGCTAACGTTAGTGCAGCGATCTACAGTCAGAACCTTAGAGGAAAAAAAGAGACAATGCAGCATCACCCTGCAAATCAGATAAAGTACAATAATGCCAAAAATGATAGTGTTAATGCTACGCTTATTTATAAAGTGACATGCTTGGCCAATGCATTTTGTACAAAACCATCTGAGCCCGTCTGCCGTACGTCAAGGCGATCTCTGTTAGACGGGTCCTAACACTAAATACTACCTGTTATGCGCCATAATGGCCGCCATAAAGTTCAGGGAGTGTTGGATCCAAATGCATGCTGGATCCACTCTGCTTTTTACCATTTTTGGTGCCATAATGGCCTCCATTACAAGGGATGCAGGTACCAACATGCATGCCGAGCCCACTCTATACCTTTCCTTGTGCCAGACAGCTTCCAATAAAGGTTTTGTACAAAATGCATTGGCCAAGCAACTCACTTTATAAATAAGCGTAGCATTAGCACTATAATTTTTGGCATTATTGTACTTTATCTGATTTGCAGGGTGCTGCTGCATTGTCTCTCTTTTTCCTCTAGGTCATGGCGGCATGCACCTGCGCACTGGGAGGTGCTGACAAACCCCCTTTTTTTGCAGATTTACAATGCTAGAGATGTGGCACTCCAGCGAGTCGTGCACTCCTGATTAGCCTGTCTGCCTATAGGTTGATTTTAATTAGTTTCAGTATAAGGCCTCATGCACACGACCGTATTTTGTTTCCGTGTCCGATCCGTTTTTATTGCGGCTAGGATGCGGACCCATTCATTTCAATGGGTCCGCAAAAAACGCGGACAGCACACCGTGTGCTGTTCACATCAGTATGTCCGTTCCGTTGCTCCGCAAAAAAAATAGTGCATGTCCTATTTTTTTCCTATTTTTTTCGGAATGTCATCCTTTTTTTTTGCGGACCGCAAAACACATACGGTCGTGTGCATGTAGCCAAAAGCTGTAGCCTGCTCTCACTACATTCATTGGAAGCTGTCTGGCACAAGGAAAGGTATAGAGTGGGCTCGGCATGCATGTTGGTACCTGGTCTTTGCCATGGCGGCGTGCACCTGCGCACTGGGAGGTGCTGACTAACCCCCTTTTTTTTGCAGATCTACAGTCAGAACCATGGCGTTATAAGCCTGATCTAGATCTCATTACTGACACTCTCACTACATGCACTCTCTTCTGATCACAGTATTGTGCGCAGTCTGCACAGTGAGTGGTCACTTGTCCACACATCATGTATACGACTTGATGTCATGAGACCAAAGTTGGCATGTAGTTCTAGACATAGACTTAAATTAGGACATGGCGTGGCTGAGTTATGATGGTGACATGGCCGTGCTGCGGATCAGTGGCACAACCGCTTGCCACCTACAATACTGGGCAGCCATTAAGGAGGTAGCCCCTAGCTTGGACTAAAGTACTTGTGTCATCCTAGCAACCATGGTGGGTGCAAGAGCAAGTATCCACATGGAGGAAGGCGGTGATGGTAAGAAACAAGACTAACGGTCAGGAAGAGGAAAGTGACAGTGAGTCCTCATGCACGTGACCATATGTGTTCTGCAATCTGCAAAATTCGGCTGTGTACATGCTGCCATTTTCTTTCTCCTTTTCTGTAGAAATGTCCTATCCTTTTCCGCAAAATGATTAAGTAAAGGACATTACCTCATTTTTTTCTCCTGCTGTGTGATTAGGACAGGTTTTCTGTGTACTAATAGGACGGCAACCATTTTATTCCTCCTGATTGCTCTCTAGACAAAATAAGTCATTATAACTAATAAAAGGTATTTGGAAATATATTTATAATAAAGTAATATTTAAATATTTTCATTTTCTTAATTCCTGGAGAACCCCTTTAAGTCCCTCCCCTTGGCAAAATCACTAACTAACTAACTAACTTGGCACCAAACTTTCCCAGAAAAATGATGGTGATAAATAGAACTTTCAGAAACTTGAGAGAATAAGGAAACGCAGTGGAACAAGTGATCGATCTTGAAATTAGTCACGGATAGATATCCTGTACGTAGGTAAAGCTCAAAAAAGAACAAAAAGGGCAAAAAAATAAAGGGAACTGCTTGTCTGGCGCAGAGAAAACCGGCCTGCACCTCTGCTAACACCGGCTATTGACTGACAATTCAATTTATTCTTCAGTCAGAAGTACTTTGCGTGAGAATATTGAGTCGTTCCATTTGTGGATTCTTACTCTAAGCTCTGAGTTCAAAGTTCTTGTAAGACTCGTATCCTGTTCTGGAAATTTGCAGACTAGTTACCTGAGTTACTTAAGAACTATAATAAACTTTTATGTGAGAGTTAGCTCTTATGCACACGACCGTAGTTCGGGTCCGCATCCGAGCCGCAGTTTTTGAGGCTCAGATGCGGACCCATTCACCTCAATGGGGCAGCAAAAGATGTAGACAGCACTCAGTGTGCTGTCCGTATCTGTTGCACCGTTCCGTGGCCCCGCAAAAAAAATATAGCATGTCCTATTCTTGTCCGTTTTGCGGACAAGAATAGGCATTTCTACAATTGGCCGCCCGTTTTGTTCCGCAAATTCGGAAGGCACACGGGCGGCTTCCTTTTTTTGCGGATCCGCGGTTTGCGGACCACAAAAAACGTCACTTTCATGTGCATGTAGCCTTAAAGCAACACTCCAGGCAAAAGTCATAAAATATAATATATATATATATATATAAGGGGGCGGAGCATGACACAGAACACTATAGAGATAGTTGCTGTGTCATGCTCCGCCCACAGGACTCAAACTATTCATCACGTAGTATACACTGTAATTTAGGTGGAAAGTTATTTTGTATCCTAGATGTTTTTGGTTTGCATTTTTTTTACCAAGGTATCCATGGAGAACGTTGCATGTATTTCAGATTTAAAGGGAATTGGTCACCTATAATTTGATTCTGCTAGTCAAAACCAGACAGTGACCCACAACCATTTTTTCTAATCTGCTTTTATTTCCTGATTGAAGCATTCACAGCAGGCTTTACAGCAGCTTCATGGACCCTCGACACAATAGACAGGAGGGGACCTCATTGGCTTCTAGGGGAGGGTTTTCTAGCTATGCTCTGTGACCTGTGCAGAGGTCATTGTACAGGCAGGTTTAATAAGTGGTATTTCTTGCCTAATAAATGGGGTTGGGACCATCAGTTGTATTGTAGAGAAGTCAGGTGGATACACAGCTGATAGTCCTACTGAATAGACTGTTAGAATTTGTATTATGGCAAGAAAAAAGCAGCTAAGTAAAGAAAAATGAGTGGCCATCATTACTTTAAGAAATGAAGGTCAGTCAGTCCGAAAAATTGGGAAAACTTTGAAAGTGTCCCCAAGTGCAGTCACAAAAACCATCAAGCGCTACAAAGAAACTGGCTCACATGCGGACCGCCCCAGGAAAGGAAGACCAAGAGTCATCTCTGCTGCGGAGGATAAGTTCATCCGAGTCACCAGCCTCAGAAATCGCAGGTTAACAGCAGCTCAGATTAGAGACCAGGTCAATGCCACACAGAGTTCTAGCAGCAGACACATCTCTAGAACAACTGTTAAGAGGAGACTGTGTGAATCAGGCCTTAATGGTAGAATGTCTGCTAGGAAACCACTGCTAAGGACAGGCAACAAGCAGAAGAGACTTGTTTGGGCTAAAGAACACAAGGAATGGACATTAGACCAGTGGAAATCTGTGCTTTGGTCTGATGAGTCCAAATTTGAAATCTTTGGTTTCAACCACCGTGTCTTTGTGCGACGCAGAAAAGGTGAACGGATGGACTCTACATGCCTGGTTCCCACCGTGAAGCATGGAGGAGGAGGTGTGATGGTGCGGGGGGGGGGGGGGGTGCTTTGCTGGTGACACTGTTGGGGATTTATTCAAAATTGAAGGCTTACTGAACCAGCATGGCTACCACAGCATCTTGCAGCGGCATGCTATTCCATCCGGTTTGCGTTTAGTTGGACCATCATTTATTTTTCAACAGGACAATGACCCCAAACACACCTCCAGGCTGTGTAAGGGCTATTTGACCATGAAGGAGAGTGATGGGGTGCTGCGCCAGATGACCTGGCCTCCACAGTCACCGGACCTGAACCCAATCGAGATGGTTTGGGGTGAGCTGGACCGCAGAGTGAAGGCAAAAGGGCCAACAAGTGCTAAGCATCTCTGGGATCTCCTTCAAGACTGTTGGAAGACCATTTCAGGTGACTACCTCTTGAAGCTCATCAAGAGAATGCCAAGAGTGTGCAAAGCAGTAATCAAAGCAAAAGGTGGCTACTTTGAAGAACCTAGAATATGACATATTTTCAGTTGTTTCACACTTTTTTGTTATGTATATAATTCCACATGTGTTAATTCATAGTTTTGATGCCTTCAGTGTGAATCTACAATTTTCATAGTCATGAAAATAAAGAAAACTCTTTGAATGAGAAGGTGTGTCCAAACTTTTGGTCTGTACTGTATATATACTGTATATGTTCTATAAAACGCTGTGTCTAAATTCACTGAAATGTTTTTTGCACATTCCCAACCCAGTGAAAAAAAAAATGATAAAGGTGCCGTGCTTCCTCTCGGTATGGTCTTCCCTTCCGAAATGTATTAATTAATGAAGCTATGCTAAGGTATGCAATAAAAACAGCAACCACGCATTTCTAATTAGTCCAGAGAAAACATATTTTATGCAAGTAGGGCACGCAGTGCCTGGAAGTTGCCTATATATTTTAGCCAATTAGTCAACAATAAAGCCTTGTATGAACTATTACACTCTGTATAACTGGTGGATCAGCACTAATTCAGCAAACTTCGAGACGGCTGCGCAGAGCAAACCATAATTACGGAAAGCGCCGTACGGTGCCAGCCGTCGAAGATGAGAAATTTGTTTGTATAGGGGGCGAGTGGACAGATGGCTGCTCGTTAGTCCTTTTTGAGGGTGTAATTGTGTTATCTTTGTGATCACGTGAGCAGAAGATGGAGCCTTCATTACAAATGGTCCTATAATACGGTCAATTAGACCAATATACAGTATTAGGCTTCATGCATTGTGAATAGTTCCTGTATGGCGGCACATGGAGTCCATATTATGGACCTACCAACTCCTGCTTTCCAGTCTAGTGGGATCCTGAGCAGGGCACCACCTTCTGTGATGTCTGTATGTCCTAACCGGGTCTGATACAATGTGACAGCCCATGGTTTAGGATAATGGTGGCCTATCCTCTGGAGAGGCCATCAATCCGTGGCGTAACTAGAACTGACTGGGGCCCACAGCAAATTTTTTAATGGGGTCCACCCAGTGCCACCCTCCTCCTGTGCAACCCCCACTCTTGTGGCTAGTTAAGATCGCTCTCTCAGACCAGGCCTGGCAGCCGCTCCGTCCGTTTCCTACATGTATATACCGTATGTCATGTCACCGAATATGACATGTCATTGTATAATACTGTTGAGGGGGCCCTGATAAAAACTTTCAGTCTTCCTTCCGTACGGCCCCTTCTGAGTTCTGGCCCCGTAGCAGCCGCTTCCCCTGCTTCCACTACAGGACCGACCCTGGGTGCGTCTACATGGGGCCATCTACATGCACTCTGCCTACATAGTAGTGGCGGTGGTCAGGTCCGGTTTTAGACAAAATGGGCCTTGGGCCCACGGTTGGTTGCAGGCAGCATCAAAATGGATGATGACATCCAGGGACCTGAGCAGAGGTCGAAGAGCATCGGAGCCGAGAGCCAGTGACAGGAAGCAGGTAAGGCCCAGTTCACACTTCAGTTGTTTGGTCAGTTATTTCCTTCAGTTATTGTGAGCCCAAACCAGTAGTGAAGGCTACTCAGAGATAAGGTATAAGGCAAAGATTTCCCCCTGTCCTGTGTTTTTGACCCGCACCTGGTTTTGGCTCACAATAATTGATGAAAATAACTGAAGTGTGAACTCAGCCTAAGGGCTCATGCAGACGGCCGTTGCTTGTCTGCAATATGTGGGCACCGACCGTGTGCTCACCATATCACGGATGTGGTGAATGGGTCCGCAATCCAGAAGGTGTGGTGCGGAACAGAGTCATAGAACCCCACAGAAGAACTATGGAGCGCTGCCGTGGGGTTTCTCTCCGTGCCTCCGCACCACAAAAAAAATAGAACATGTTCTATTTTTTTCGTGGTGCGGACAGATCACGGACCCTTTCAAGTTGAATGGGTCTGTTTTCGTCTGCGTCAACCCCTTGGATGGTGCCCGTGCATTGGGGACAGCAAATTGCGGTCTCCAATGCACGGAACGGCCGGTTTGTGTGCAAAATCCAGATGGATGCAGCGCCCAGCTCCTCACTACACCATAATGACCCTGCGGGCTCCAGCAGTGGGTGGGAGACCAGGGACCAGCGCTCCTTGCTGTGCTGTCTGTGCTCTTCTTAGGCGTGGCCACCTGCTCTTTTCCACTTCTGTATGGGCAACTCAGCAGGGGGCCCCATTTAGGGATGGCGGCCCAGGGCAATTGCCCTGTTTGCCCCCCCCCTAACGCCGGCCCTGGCGGTGGTGAAGGATATTGCAGCTTCCACCTATTCAAGTGGTCAGGATGAAGCTACACCAGCGCTACTAAGAGCGTCTGCAGGTAGATGGAACCAGAGAGGCCACGGCCCATTCAAAGCTGATTGGTGGAGGTGCCAAGCGTCTCATGCCCAGAGATCTAACATTGATGGCTTATACTGAGGATGGCCATTGAAATACTGAAACCGAGAAACTCCTGTGCAAGAAAAAAAGGGGGGGGGGGGGAATACCGACTTCCTGGCGTGCCAGCTCCCCGATCCTTCTCCTGCAGGTAACATCCGGTTTGACATCACTGGCAGTGGCGGTATCCGGCTCCCCTTACGTCATGATAAATGACAACCCCTTTAAGGGACCAATGCCAATAATATTTATTTTAATTTTTTTTCTTTATATGATCGATAAAAACTACAACTTGACCAAAACCCATAAGTCTCTACCTATCACAATTGTATCACACATTATATTAGTATTGACCTACTACTGGTAAACTTGCATCATTCATATATAATCACCCCCATCATTTATTTATGATATAATTACTATAGAACGCTGACAACCAGAATTATGCATCGATTAAGATAACCAACAAAACAGCAAATAAATTACACATTTTATTGCCAAGAATAACTGGTCTAAAAATGCCATCTGTCTGCCTATCAGTATAATCTCTATCTGTCCATTCATTCATCCATTTCATATCTATCTAGTTCAGGGGCGTTGCTGGGGTCTCAAAAGGTCTGGGGCTCAAGCCTCAATGCATATGGCTCAGTTCTCTAAGCCGCCTTCCCCTTTGCACCGATCCTACCGCCGCACGCTCTAGCACTAAAGACATTGTACTTGCTGTATGGACACAATGACACATACAGGACTATACAGCACCACATACCTGTCACATCCAGTGCCTCCAAGGGGATATCTCCTCTGGTGTAGATGTTTTCTTTCATCATCATCTCCAGTCCTTAAACTGCTTCCCATAGTGTCTCCGGACTTTATAATGCCCCCTATAGTGCCCACAGTCCTCATTATGAACCCCTGTGACTGTCCTCAGTCTTTTAAGTGCTCCCCTGTAGTACCCAGAGTCCTTGAACTGCCCCTGTAGTGCCCACAGTCCGTACATTGCACCCCTGCCCAGGGCCGTCTTTACCAAGGGGCAAAAGGGGCAGCTGCCCTGGGCCCAGTTGCTCCTGGGGGGCCCAAGGCAGCTGCCTCTTGAGCCCTGCTAGCTACTGCCCCGGGTGTCAGGCTGTCGGCTACACAGGCATCATGATCGTACTGTGTTAATGATCTTAATTCTAGGACCTTAATGAGTTTTGCTCTAGGACCTTAATGACATCATTACCATGTGACCAGTAACCTAGCAATTACTGGTCACATGGCTATGAGGTCATCACAGGTCCTGTGGAGTGTTGCAAAGTTAACTGTGGAGCTTTTTTGTGTAAAGATTACATCAGAAAAAGGTGACAGGGACTGTTATGTTAATATACTGTAAACTACTGATAGTATAGTGGGGTGCTGTATACTGTGTGGTGGGCTGTATACTGTTTGGTGGGCTGTATATTGTGTAATGGGCTGTATATTGTGTGGTGGGCTGTATACTGTGGGGGGGGGGGGTGGCCTGTATACTGTGTGGGGGCCTGTATACTGTGTGGTGGGCTGTATACTGTGGGGGGCCTGTATAGTGTGGGGGGCCTGTATAGTGTGGGGGGGCCTGTATAGTGTGGGGGGGCCTGTATAGTGGGGGGGGAGTGCTATACTGCTGTACTGTATAGTGTGGGGGGCTGTATCGTGTATAGTTTGGGGTGCTGTATACAGTGAGGTGTTGTATACTGTGAGGTGCTGTATACTGTGGGCTGCTATACTGCTCTACTATATACTGTGGGGTACTGTATAGTGTGGGGTGCTAAACTGCATACTGTGTGGTGCTGTATACTATAGGGTGCTATACTGCATACTGTGGGGTGCTGGGGTGCACTGTAACACTAGGGTGAGCCGAGCCCTGGTCTCCTTCCTGCAGAGCGGTGCCCACTTCCAGCCTGAGCCCAGCTGCCCAGAGCACTGATCCTGAGCCGCTGGAGTCTTCAGAACTGGAAGTATTTACAGTCATTCACTGGACTCTACCAGATGTGTGGATTTTTTGTGTGTGTGTTGTGGTGGAGGGCGTGATTGCATGCTAAGGTGTGGGAAGGCGGGATCCAGGGGGCCCAAGTAAATTTTTGCCCAGGGTCCAATCAATATTAAAGACGGCCCTGCCCCTGCCCTTAATCTGACATCATCGCACTTACTAAGAACCGCCTGCGCCACACTACTTCTCTCTAGCCTAGTTGCCTGCAGACTATGAGAGAGAACAGCGGGACAAGGAGCAGTTGAACCATATTTTTCAGACTATAAATAATGATGAACGGCATAGGCAATATTTGAATTTGCGATATTTCGCAAATTTTTGCCCGAATATTCGCCTTAAATTCGCAAATTCGAGATTTCCAGTCATTGTTTACTTGATTGCGAAAATCGGCAATGTAAATATTCATAATAAATTTGCGATTAGAATATTCAACACTATTCGAGAATACGAATATATAGCACTATATTCTAAATATTCAAGATTTCTCAAAGTGGCGATATTTGCGATTTGAATATTCGCGCTCAACACTAACTATAAAATGCACCTAGGATTTACAGCAGGAAAATAAGAAAAATATTTTTTTTCTTCAGACCTCATATCAGAACCCCTAAGCTCCATCAGCCTCAGGACAGACCCCCTTCAGCGTCAGATTAGATCCCCATCAGATCTCAGATCAGACCCCCTTCAGCGTCAAAATAGACCCCCAATCAGATCTCAGATCAGACCCCCTTCAGCGTCAGATTAGATCCCCATCAGATCTCAGATCAGACCCCCTTCAGCGTCAGATTAGATCCCCCCCATCAGATCTCAGATCAGACCCCCTTCAGCATCAGATTAGATCCCCATCAGATCTCAGATCAGACGCCCTTCAGCATCAGATTAGATCCCCATCAGATCTCAGATCAGACGCCCTTCAGCATCAGA